>NW_016690530.1:247093-250210 GCF_001604755.1 Lepidothrix coronata | reverse complement strand
TAAAGGAACAACATTGAACTGATCCAAGTGCCTGAGGAAATCCCGTCTCACAATTCATTGGCTGTGTCTAAAATTGCAGACATTTAACAGAGTCTCGGTTTTAAAGGGCATTTTCCCCAAGTTTTTGCTGCTCTAGCAATGCTGGGAGTCGTGGAGGGCAAAGCCAAGCTCCACGTGCCCTTGGAAGCAGCTCATCTTTGGGGTTTTGTTGGATCAGAACATACATTTACATATAGTGGGGGTAGTGGGCAATATTGAACTGATCCAGGTGAGGAGCATTCGCTGCTCCCAAGCTGTCCTGAAAACACCTTTTGGGATGGACACAAACCTGCAGCACAGCAAAGGGGTAAATTTAAATGTGTCACAGCTCTGAGCCTTCACAGCCACCACAGTGATCCAGTTTATGGTTTCCTGACAGAAGGAATTATTGTCTTAGGAATTATTGTCTTATAAATATTGTCTTATAAATATTATTGTCTTATAAATTGCCTTATAAATATTTATTTATAAATAGCTAAACATTTGAGCAGAGATCTTCACTCCAGCTTTGCTCCATTCTGAGTAAAAGCCCAGCTGTGAGTTGTTGAGCTGTGACCTCCTCATCAAACAATCAGGGTTTAATTGACACTTTCCCTCTGTGGTTTGGAAGAACACAGGCTCACATTTGAAGACCTGCATCTACCATTTAATACTGTGACTGGCTGCAAGAACCTTCCCTGCCTCAGAAACAAAACCAAACTGGTACGAGAGGATCACGGAATATCTGGGTTGGAAAAGACCTCCCAGACCACATTGCTGCTCATTGCTGAGCACTGACATGGAATTATTTCCCAAATTAAACACCAATAACGACATCCCAACTAATATAAAGGAACACAGAGGCACAGAACTCACCGGGCTCGCCGAGGAAACCGAACTGGAGAGGAGCTGTTGTGGAACCCGGAGGAAAGTCGGGGTTTTTATACCCTGCCAGGACGTGCCACACACTTGGGGACCCAGCACTTAACCAGGCACACGTTTTGCTGTATAAGCTCCTTCTAATTGTAATAATTGCTTTGATAGGTGGGAATGATTAGTAAATCAGCTCCACATCATCCAATGTGTGCAACACACCCTTTGTCTCGCTTTAATCCTTAAATAGTTTTTGTATGAATTTTGGGACTGGGGCCATTCCCTGACCTCGTTTGACTCCCAGACTGAGCTCTGTTGGCTTGGGGGGGGTAAAGGCACCAGGTTTTCCTTAAAAACACCAGTTTGGTTTTGTCAGGAGAAATATTTTCTGTCCTGCGGAAGAAATTGGAGTTCAGGATTGTGCAGAACTGGGAAAATGGCAAATTTCCTCTTTCTGTCTCCTCGGATGGGAAAGGTCATTTTTTCCCCTGTTTAACACCCACCCAAGGAACTCCCCACAGGAGGGTTTAAACAAATTAATTCCTTGGATGTCCTTTGTCACCCAAGAAAGCACCAGGAAGCACCACGTGAGAGCAAGGAGTGATTTTATTATCATAATTCTCCTTTTGCCACCTTTCAGGAGAGCTGCAGCATTCCAGCAGGACACACAGCTCTTGTCCTGGAGGCACCATTTGAGGAAAAAAACCCCAATAATTTCGGGTATGGGAAGGCTGCACGTAGAGTATGTAAAGGTGCTCTAATCTAAAACAAAATAAGAGGGTCTTAAGAGTGGCAAGGACTGTTTTTTTCAGGAAAAGCACAGTGGTATTCCCGGATTTAAACCCCTTGTTTGTCGGGAGGAAGAGACACAGAAGCACCAACAGGAGGAGAGACCTCTGAGCAAAGTGTCCTCTGTCAATAACTGGGAGGGCTTTTCCAGCCCCAGGGACCCTTTGACCACCCTGTGTTTCATTTCCCCCCCCCGTGATGTTTGTCCTCTGTGTTTATGTAACACATCCCCGCACCCCTGGTGTTCCCATCCCCACTCAGAAACTGGAGCACGGGGGAGCTGCTGGGGCTGAGATCTTGCAACAGAACGTGGACAAGTCCTGTCAGGCACCGGTGACAGCCCTCGGTTTGACAGCTTTGCTTGTCAGCAATTCCTCCTTGACTCCTCAATTAGTGTGAAACTCTCTGGTTTCCTACGGTGGGGTTGGGAAATCCCAGCTGACACGAAGAACCCCAGGCCCTGCTCTTGGTTCTCCCATTCTGGTGAATGGCAGCACCTCATCGACCCCCCGAGGATTCCCAAGCCGGGTTTGGGAGAGGGAAAGAGAAATTTTGTGTATTTATCAGATGAGTAAAACCCCCTGGTGCATCCCTGGCCATTCCAGCTCCAACCCCAGCGAGGGCCAGGGCCACCATCAGCTGTGGGGTCGGGGCAGGAGATCAAAGCCGGGGCGTGCAGGGCTCCTAACGTGACTGGGGATTCGTAACAATAAAGTCATCACGTCACTTAAAGAACAATTAGGCCAATTAAAGGAATAATCCACACGGCAAAACACGCTCGGGGAGCGCGTGGGCAGCTCTTGCACAAAGCGTGGCTCCCGGCTCAGGGGGTCTGAGGAGCTATAAAAGAGCTCTCAGGGCTCCTCAGGTCCATCAGAGACAGCTCTTCCTCTGCACTGCTCCAGACCCGGTGAGTTGGACCCTCTTCTCTTTCTGTATGAACCAGGAGCAGATTAATTCCTGTCTTTACCTGAGGACTCCTCCTGCAGGGCCTGTGATTGTCTCTTCCGTGCTTTAAAACTGAGAGTCTGTTAAATATCTGCAATTTTAGACACAGCCAATGAATTATGGGACGGGGTTTCCTCAGGCACTTGGATCAGTTCAATGTTGTTCCTTTACCTCCACCATATGTGTGTTGTGATCCAAAAGAATCCCGAAGATGAGCTGCTTCCAAAGGCACGTGGAGCTCGGCTTTGCCCTCCACGATTCCCAGCATTGCTGGAGCAGCAGGAACTTTGGGAAAAGGCAGCAGAGGGACAAACCCGACCCTTCCCAGACTCTCCTTTCCCCCTTGGTTTTCCTGCTGGTGGAGGACACCAGAGCCAGGGTTGCTTTTCCCCCTGGCCCTTGGGGTGCTGAGCCGGTGATTCCCGTCCCGCTGCAGGTTCCTCTCCAGCCCAAGATGTCTTCAGGAGCTCTGCTGAGCAGCGGCTGCTC
>NW_016690530.1:239204-246455 GCF_001604755.1 Lepidothrix coronata | reverse complement strand
AGGGGGCAGCTCCTACGGGGGGGGTTCCTATGGAGGGGGCGGCTCCTACGGGGGTTCCCGCAGGTTTGGGGGAGGAAACTGTGGCTCCTTTTTCTTCTGAGGAGCCCCCCCCTGTGCCCTGGCAGCAGCCCTGGGCTGTGCTGAGCTCCCGGGGGAGCTGCAGTGCCGGGGATGTGCCGGGGATGGACTTTGCTGGTCCCGGTGGAGCTGCAGCACTTCCCAGCTCCCTGGGACACCTCCCGTGTGCTGTGGGACTGCATCCCCCACACCCCTCCCGTGCTTCCCACCCACCCACCACCATTAAAGTTCTGTTGCATCGCTATTTTTTGCCCAGTGTTTTCTTTTTCACCTTTTCACCCACAAACCTCGTTTTTCATTGGCTCAGTTGCCCCGAGCCAGCTGAAAACCTTCTGTCCCACGTCCTTGAGGGACCTCCAGGGCCCTTCAGGTGACAGCAGGAATTTGCAGCGGTGGAAAACGTTCTCCCTGTGACACATTCCAGGACTCATGTGGCCGAACTGGAATTCCACCTCCCCACACTGTGGGATTTCACCTCCTCCTGGCAGTCTGGGATTTTTCCCTCCTCGCTGCAGAGCTTCGTGATGATTCCAAGCAAATTATCTAATTGTTTTCAAATTGAGCCTGTTTCTTCAGCCCTATTAAGGTTTTGCTTGGAGCTGATGAGTTTATTGTCTGCCATCATTAATCCCAGATTAAAATCCCTTAATTCCTTAAGCACTGGGAACTCAAGCCATTGCTTGGTTCTGTGTCATCTAATTTCCTTTCTACCTCCAGAGAGGCTGCCAATTAAAATCTTTGTTCCTGCCATTTTCACCTTGGTTTTAGAGAGAGAAAAATTAGATTTTCCAAGTCAGGAATCTGTCCCAGGGATACCTTTGCAAGGAACATCAAAGGGAGTAGAGCCGGGTTTTAAGACATCTTCAGCTTTCAGTAGACTTGGAGACTCACCCATCGGTCCCTTTGTGCTTCTGCTCCCAGGAGCAGCTACAAAAACAACAACACGAGGTGTGATTCCTGCTCTTGTGTCACTCCCCCCTTAGGAAATCCTCTCCTGCACACCCTGGTGATGTGAAAGCACATTTTGCTGTGATATAACTGCAGCCCTCGGATGGGGCCACAGTCAAGGGCAATTTCTACACATCTCCAAGTGCCTGACACTGCAAGATCGAGGTGACAAATCAAGTAAAGTTTCCTTGCTGGATTTTCTTCGGTTCCCATTCCCAACCCTCAAAGAAATGTGGTTTTATATTGATTTGCATTCTTTAGGCACTTCTGACAGTGTGTTGGAGTTGCCCAAACCTCAGACATCCTCAGGGAGCCACAATAATTCCAATAAACTGACTCTAAATGAAAGATGGTGATAGAAGGGAGGGGGTCGGGCTCTGCTCCCAGGGAACAAGGGACAGGAGGAGGGGAAACGGCCTCAAGCTGTGCCAGGGGAGGCTCAGGTTGGCCATGAGGAGGAATTTCCCCCTGGAAAGGGTGTTCAGGCCTTGGCAGGGGCTGCCCAGGGAGGTTTGGAGTGCCCAGCCCTGGAGGTGCCCAGGGCAGGACTGGAAGTGGCACAAAAACATCGAGTCACCACCTCCAGAAACCTCTGTGACCCACAAAGAACCACTGAACTCCTTTGTGGGCTTAAATTGGGAATGTTTCCTCCAACCCTCCCTTTCACAGCTCCTTGATTACTTCAGCAATCACCACAAAACCACATAATTGCTGCTCTCAGGCTCGAGGAAGTGCAGGGAGTCAGCCGGGAGGGTCAGACCAGAACGGCCCCGCGGAGAAAGGGAAACTCAACCACAATGTGATGATGCAGGAGGATTTTATTGGGATACACCGGGGAAGGAGGTGGCCCATGACACAGAGCAGGCACTCCTTGGAGCACAGCACTCCCTGCCCAAGCAGAGTCCAGCTCCCACCCTCTGTTCTTCTCCTGTCACGGGTGGATTGACGGAGTCTGGGTCAGGCCTTTCAGGTCATCCTTTTGTCTCCAGCTGGCCCAGTCAGACGGGGAGCAGGCAGTGCAGGAGGATCAGAGGAGCTGTCACCAATAACAGACAAAGGCAGAAAAGCAGCAGCAGAGAGGTGTGGGCCCAGTTTCCAGGGGTGCTGAGCGGGGGTGGCTCCCGTTGGGGCTTTTGCCATCCCTGGGAGCCGATCTCGGCGGAGGATCCGGGCTGTGCGTTCTCACATCCTGGTTCCTCGCCTGGTCTGGGGCTTTTTGGGTGCCTGGAAAGGAGCCTCAGTTTCCCAGGCGGGAGCAGAGGCTGGTGTAGAACCTCCTGCTGTAACACCCCCCCGGCCTCGAGGAGCCCCCGGAGCCTCCGGAGCTGCAGCATCCAGAGGAGCCCCCCATGCCCGACATGCCCCCGGAGCCAGAGGAGCCCCCAGAGCCAGAGGAGCCCCCCATTCCTGACATGCCCCCAGAGCCATAGGAGCCCCCAGAGCCATAGGAGCCCCCAGAGCCATAGGAGCCATAGGAGCCTCCCATCCTGGGGGTCAGAGCACCGGAGGGCTGCGGGAAGGACGACCCCACATAAGCTTCCTGGGGGCAGCTGCTGACGACGGGGCCCGGGAAGGTGATGAGGACTGGAGGGGCATAAACGACGGCCCTGGAGTCCCCACAGGCTGTCACACAGGAGCCAAGGCTCCTGCCATAGGCACAGGGCTCGGGGCAGGTCACCTCACAGCCGGGCTGGCACCGGGAGCTGATGCTGCTCATGGTCCTCGGGGTCGGAGCTGGAGCTGGGAAAGAAAAGGTGGGAGTCAGGAAAGCACCAGGGGCAGGGGCTGCTGGGTGCCCATCACGGGGTTAGGGGGCAAATCAGACCCTTGTCCTTCCCAGCCACAGAATCCCAGAATCCCTGAGGCTGGAAAAGCCCTCCTGGGTCACCGAGTCCCCTCTGTGCCCCATCCCCACCTTGGCCCCATCCCCACCCCACTCAGTGCCACGGCCAGTCCTGCCCTGGGCACCTCCAGGGCTGGGCACTCCCCCACCTCCCTGGGCAGCCCCTGCCAAGGCCTGAACACCCTTTCCAGGGGGAAATTCCTCCTCATGGCCAACCTGACCCTCCCCTGGCACAGCCTGAGGCCGTTTCCCTCCTCCTGTCCCTTGTTCCCTGGGAGCAGAGCCCGACACCCCCCGGCTCCCCCATCCTGTCAGGGAATTCCAGAGCCAGAAGGTCCCCCCTGAGCCTCCTTTTCTCCAGGCTGAGCCCCCCCAGCTCCCTCAGGAGTTCTCCAGACCCTTTCCCAGCTCCATTCCCTTCTCTGGACACGCCCCAGCCCCTCCATGTCCTTTCTGAACCTCCTCCCTTAAATCCCCCTGTCCTGTGACACCTTTTCTTCCTCCCTTCCTGCCCCAGGACTCTCCTTTATCCAGCAGAGTTAAGCTTTATATTTGCCCCCCTCAAGTTTTGAAAGCCATAAGAAACAAAATGAAGGAACTCTTTTAAAATCCTCTTTAAATGCTAAGTTGGTTTCTGGCCCCATCTCCAAGTCACTGCAGGGAGTCTCCTGGGAAAGGGGGGTTTCACTGCCACAGCTCAAGGCTAAAATCACAAAGTACAGACCCAGGAAAGAGTCCTCATTTCAACTAAACAGAAACAGGACAGATGGGAAGTATCAGCTTAAATCCAACTTACCTCTGGTAGCAGGAGAAGTCAGGAGAAGGTTTTAGGAGACTCCAGAGATGGTCCTGCTTTTATACCCCTTTGCAGGCAGCTCCAGGGATGTGAAGCACCTCATAAAATCTCCACCACTTACCAAATTGTGATTTATTTTTTTTCTGTGTGACTCCTCTGATGCTCATAATTATTTTCATAGTTTCTAATTAGCAAATCAACCCTGGACATATACAGTGCCACTCTCATATCATAAATCTGAGGGTTTTACTGGGCTGAAATTTTACAGCCTGTGCAATATCCCTCTGGTGACCTCACTGGATTCACAGAGGGAACCGACCCCTGCTTGTTGTTTTTGGCTGATGATTTGCCAAGGGGGGGCCTGGAAAGATCAACCTTCCAAATCTGCTTTTGAGAGTGGCTTGAACTGATGTTGAGCAATATGAGATGATTTTGGGGTTCAACCTCCCTCCTGAAGAATTTCAGGGGGGGGTTTTCATGGAAAGGGTTGGAATGGAAGGGCTTTCCCAGCTGGAATGGTTCTGTGATTCTGAGACCCACCTTGGAGCACAAAGACCTGGTGACTCTTGGGCGGCTCCAGTGGCATCCTCATGACAAGGCTCTGAGCACAACACCCCAAAATGAGCTTTGACACTTAATTGGGGGAAATGACTCCAAGGGCTCAGGGCTTAAGTTCATGTCACGTGTCACCTCAACCCCCTCGCTCTGGGTTTTGCTCTGTCATCCCTTGGGATGGATTCAGGGAGGGTTACAAAGAATCCTGACCCCCCATCCCGGGTGGGGTTGGGCGATTCCCTGGGAGGGATTATCCCTAAATCCGAGGATTACACCCCAAATGTGTGACTGACACATCAGTGGCCTCCTTCCTTCGGGTCACTGAAGAGCAGCCAACACAGAGATCAGCTCCTGTTTCCTTTGGAAGCAGGATGATGCCCAAAGGATTGTTCTCCACGGAGCTGGAGACAAAAGGAACCTGGTGGGTGTTGGATTCGTGTCGCTCAGAGCAGGGCTGGAACTGGAGCACCAAAGATGAGCTGAGGTGGAAACAATCACGGGGCTTAAGAGAGGATCTTTTTTCCTTGCAGGTGACATGAATTTGGCAAATAATGGATGAGCTCACATCCTCCTCATTGTCCAAAAAGCTGTATAAAAGGGGAGAGAACTGAGAGCTCTCCCATCCTTCCAGCCCCACTGATTTATTCCCCCAAGCCAGCAGGGTAAGTCTGACTTCACTGCACTTCTCTGGAGGTACAGGGTAGTTAAAATTCACTTCTTTTTTTATCTTGCAAAATTCCAGCCTCTGACTGGTCACCACACAGTGAGGTCACCCCCAAGCCTTCCCTTCTCACTGTGCTTTCTGTGTGGGGAAGAACTTCCACACGTTCCAGTGGCTGAGCCTGGCAGGGATCGTTCCCAAGTGCCCATTTCAAGCTGGGAACATTCTGGGTAATGGATAATTCTGGATAATGATGATAATTCTGTGCCATGTGGGTTGCAGAGTGGGTGGTGAGTGCAGCCACACTCAGCTTCACCCAGCTGGGCTCCCACAGGACCGGGAGGATCAGACTCAGCGATCCCGAGGCTGATCCGGGGCTGTCCCTGTGAGCTGGGACTGCAGTGAAGGTGATGCCTCCCAGTTTACCCAGCAGAGTTCCACCCCCACACGGGGCTTGCTCAAGAGGCCGGAGGATGAAAGGTGGAGTAATGGGAGTGAGAATTGCTGGGCCATTTCTGCCACAGCCCGCTGGGCTGCCTGAGCCAAGGCTAAAACTGCAGAGCCCTCAACACTGAGCAGCACCTCGGGCACTTCCTACAGACCTGGAGAGACAGGACGGGGGGGAATGGGCTCAAACTGGCACAGGGGAGTGCTAGGTTTGATATTGGGAAGAAATTGTCCCCTTTGAGGGTGGGGAGGCCCTGGCACAGGTTGCCCAGAGAAGCTGTGGCTGCCCCATCCCTGGGAGTGTCCCAGGCCAGGTTGGAGCAGCCTGGTCCAGTGGAAGGTGTCCCTGCCCAGGGCAGGGGGTGGCACTGGATGATCTTTCAGGTCCCTTCCAACCCAACCCATGCCATGATTCCACAACTCCGGGCACGGAGAACACACCTGGATGTGCTGCTCGGGCAGTTCTGGTGGGATTGTGCACGAGGCCCTCCGTGACCCCCAGTTTTTGGGGAGCACCGGGGTGGCCGCCGCTGTCGCCCGAGGGATCCCACAGGGCTGCTTAACGAGCTCAGATCGTTTACTGCATTAGTGCTCCAATTAAGCTGACAAACCACAGGGATTAAGGCAATCAGAGGAAGGAAATGAGTGTTGTGCTTGGCACGGCAGCACTTGCTCAGCCCCTGCCACCCAGAGCAGCACCATGGAAGGGGCTCCGAAAGAAAACCAAGTGATGCAGCTGCTGGGGGGAATTTGTCTGACTTCCCAGCACTTTGCACAGTGCAAGGCTTGTGGGCTGAGTCCCAATTGCATCCCAATAACTCCTTCCCCTTTCTTTTGGCTTGGTTTCCCAACGACATTCGGATCCAGACTAACCCACTAATCTGCAATCAGATAAACTGTTTCATCATCAGGGCCAGATAAAGCAGAGCACGTCCTTGTCTTCTGGTGGGACTCCTGCAGTTCCTTCAACCCCTGCTGAAGGTCAAAACCATTTCCTCTGGGACATTCAAAGGGTGACTGGCAGTGACCCCCAGGACTGACCTTGCTCCGGAGGTGCTTTGGTTTTGAGTGGGAGCTGCACCAGGCCATCTCCAGAGGCCCTTCCAACCCGAATTATTCCAGGATTCTGTTCTGTTTATTAGTATGGATACCATGGCATAGATCAAAAAAGGGGGAAAATACCCTATTGAAGAATTTCTGACAAATCATGGTCACCATGCAGGGGAATTAATCCTTCTCTGATGGTAACACTTAATTACTGCACAAGGATCGATGCACCAGGTTGGCTTCTTTCAGACTGGTTTGTAACTGAGACTGGGGTGAAATGAAAGCCAGAAGCCAGGGCTGTGATGCAACAGGGCTTTAATACCGACGAAAAGTGAAATAGAGTCTGGCAGGATGAGGCAACGCGGACACAGAGAGCGACATTCCCAGTCCTTGGTCCTTCGGAGGAGCTCGGTGCTCCCAGGACATTCTGGTCACCAGCTGGACACTTCCAGGGTCCAGTCCCGTGACTTGTTTGACTCTCTTCGGGTTCAGGAAGTACAAAACACAACACAGGGGACACAGGGGGGCACAGTGGGATCCAAAGCCTTGGGCAAAGCGCAGGGAGAGCCCAACAACCCCGGCTCCGAGCGCAGCAGCTGGAGCAGGGGCTGCCTGGCTTGGCTGGGTCAGCTACTGGTCTACATCCTATTTTTCCTGTGGACATTCCTCTCTCTTACAGGGTTAAAAAGGCCCAAAGCGAGACCTGTAGTACCCTCTGGAAAAATAGGGGTAAGAATTCCTACCCAACCCCGAGAAATAGGAGTTCCTGTAAACACTCGCCCAGCGGGAGAACCCCCCCCCACACGAGCCCTCCCCTCCATAGGAGCCCCCACCTCCACCACAGGAGCCTCCATAGCCTCCCCCTCCCCCTCCAGA
>NW_016690530.1:236794-238277 GCF_001604755.1 Lepidothrix coronata | reverse complement strand
CAGGTCCAGCCAGAGGGAACACAAACCCCGTCAGGTCCAGCCAGAGGGGGGAGAGAGGCAGAAAGAAGGAGCTGTGCCACGGCCACGGGGGTCAGGGAGGTGTGTCGGGGGGTCCTCAGCTGGGCACTCTCAGATATAAATGTCTGAGTGGTCTGAGTCTGTGAGTCAGGGATTTAACAACTGGAATGACAGAAGATAGCCCTCGTTTCCAAGGCACAACCCGCCCTGCTCGGAAGCAGATCCATGGAGGAGGTGGATTGCTGGGTAGAGGCTTCTGAGCCTGCTCCTGCTCCTCTCTAGTGCTCCATAAAGTCATGGAATGGGTTGGGTGGGAAGGGACCGTAAAGATCATCCAGTGCCACTCTCTGCCAAAGGCAGGGACACTTCCACCAGCCCAGGTTGCTCCAACCTGGCCTTGGACACTTCCAGGGATCCAGGGGCAGCCACAGCTTCCCTGGGCAACCTGTGCCAGGGCCTCCCCCCATCCCAGGGAAGGATTTACTGGAAAGATTTGCCCTGTGGTCTGTTCCCAGCAGGAGTTCTGGGAAGAACATCCCTCTGTCCTTCCCTCACACCGTTCCCTTTGCTGTGCCTTTTCCCTGAGAGTCCATCCCGTGCTGATCCTGCTTTTGGGGTGACCCTTCTCCACTCACAGATGCTCCATCCCCAGAAACTCCTCATATCAACACTTAAAATTCCCATTCCTTTCCCCCCCTCCCTCCACCACTTTATATTTTACACCCTGGTTTGTGAGTTCCAGCTTCCAAGCAGGACATTTTTAGAGGAGCAGCTCCCACCCTGCCCCGGGGTCTGTGGTGTCACCTGAGTGCTCCCCATAAACCCACGTGCCCCACCAGGAGCTGATTCAGGCAAATCTCACTCACCCAGTCACCAAGAAGCCCAAAGTCAGCAGAGGCAGCTCCAGGGCCCTGAGTGACGAGCACTTTTATAGGCCTGACATGGAGAAGAGAAATTGGGAGCCACCTTTATGTAACCACCCCCTGCCCCTTGGGCAACGGGATGTTTTCCCCTGCCAGGACCTTCCCTTGTCGCAACTGTTTTGATCCCCAGCTTGTGATGAGGAGATAACCCTCAATCCCACACAGGGGATGCTTCACCCATCCCAGCCCTGGGCTGGAGGGCTCTCCACCATCAGCTGGGCTTTGATTTTCTCTTCCAGACCCGTTGGGAGGGTGGATTTTGCCCCCCAACACTCTGTGAGTGTCCATGGGCTCTCTGCGTGTTCACTCCGGGGGGTTGGGGACAGCATTTAGGACCTGGAACTGTCCTTTGGGCACATATTCTGGAATTGTCCTTTGGGCAGATGTCCTGGAACTGTCCTTTGGGCAGATATTCTGGAATTGTCCTTTGGGCAGATGTCCTGGAACTGTCCTTTGGGCAGATGTCCTGGAATTGTCCTTTGGGCAGATGTTCTGGAATTGTCCTTTGGGCAGATGTCCTGGAATTGTCCTTTGGGCAGATA
>NW_016690530.1:225705-236125 GCF_001604755.1 Lepidothrix coronata | reverse complement strand
CTGAAAAATGCAGGTATTGTGATTTACATGATTGCACTTACATTTAAAAAAAAAAAAAGGTTTAGTTATGTTCTCGTGGCAAATTAATAAAGCTAAAGCAAAAAAAAAAATAGAAGCAAAGGCCCAAACAAATTATTTTATTTACATTTCATGACTGTGAAATCCTTTTAATGACCAGAGGAATGTGCCCAGCCAATGGATGTGACAGGAAGCTGCCCAGAACAATGTGACTCACATAATTTGTGGGAATTAAAAGTAACTGCTAATTACAGTGATTGACAGCTGAGACAATTAAAGGAGTTACCAAACCAAATATTTTAGAAAAGTCAGGAAGAGCCTCGTTTCGTTGCCTTTGAGGGTTTTCCAACGCGTAGAAAAGTGGTTTAAAGGACAGTTTTTAGCACATAAAATAAATCACGGTGGTCTGACCCCCACCCTGGGCTGGTGGAGTTTTGAGGGGACCCCGAACTTGCTTTTGCTGAATTTCAGGCCCTCGCAGCCCTGAAATCCTTTCGGAAGCAGGAGATGCAAAATGCAAACCGCTGGCGGAGGTCCAACCCCTCCTTCCCCAACCCATCCGAGAGCCCTCCCCGAGACAAGAGCAGCAGATCCTCCCTCAGCAGGTGAGACACAAACCCAGAGCTCAGGACCCAGCAGGGTCTGGCCTTTTCCTGCAGGGAATTCATCCCTCCTTTCCCGGGAGAGCCCCAAACTCACCTCCCACCAAACCATCCCGGGGGGAAAATTCCTCATCTTGGGTTGTTGTTTTTTTTTCCCCTGGCAGGAGGGTGACGTTGTTGTTGTTGTTGTTGTTGTTGTTGATGATGATGATGTTGTCAGCAGGTTGATTTTGGGGTTTTGGCAGTGCCACTCCTGCTCCTGCAGAGCTGCTTTGCATACTGAGATTAAATCTGCCGAGGAAGCTGCTGCTCCTGCTCCTTCCTGGGCCGCTCTATAATTTGCTGTAATTGGGCTCCGGGCTCGGCCTGGCTGGAGGGGAATACTCTGGGTTGTTACCACACGTCGGGGCAGAGAATTATCCTCAGCCTCCATTTTTCCACAGATTTTTATCGGAGCCATTCCGGGCTCGGGAGAGGAAAACAAACAGCACCGGGCTAAAATAAAAATAAATCGAAATTAAAAGATAAACGGGCTAAAATCTGGGAATTGTTGCCCAGTGAAGGCTGCTTTGGATCCTGGACATCCATGGGCTGGAGCAGGTTTCCAGTGTGGTCTGAGCTGTCACCTGGAATGCTATTTCCAAACCCCCTCAGAATGGAGGGTCAATAAATATTATGGGGTGTTTTTTCATTGCTAACCGCAAGAATGAGGGTGAAATAAGGATCTAAGTCAGATCCCCATTTATTATCTGTATATTCAGTGTTTATTGCTCACACCAGAGTCCTGCACTTTAATATTCACTGGACGTTGTGTTTTATACGAACTCGATTCCCTTTTTTCAACCCTGTGAAAAATAAACTCTTTTGCTCCTCTCCCCGCATTTGGAGCTGTCAGAGGTGACATTTATTCTCCTTTAGACCCCAAAACTGCTGCTCCCCTGTGCTGTCCATCCCCCAGCAAAGCCAAACAAGCCCAGGCTGGATGTGGTTGTGGAACTTTGTGGTTGCCAGAGGAGAAAGGAGGATTTGGGGATGAGATTTAATTCCAGGTGTCCTTTGAGGGCACTGGGAGTTTAGAAACCCCACTGAGATCGTGTTCAGCCACCTCTGCAGGTTCCAGTTGCCTTTGGCACAAAGATCCATCTCTTCTGGGGTTTTTTGTGTTTTCCACACTCCTCATTTTATCCCCTCCCAGCCCAAACCCCCCTGATCCAAAGGGAACCCCGGGCAGTGACCTTCAGCTGCTCAGCTCCCATTTTCATACCTCGGTCTCAACTAAAAGCATTTAATGGCTTTAATGGCCAAACACAGCCCTTGTTCCCAGGATTTCCTCTCCCATGGGGAGAGCTCTGGGCACATTTTCCAGCTCCAGCTCAACAAAAGGTGGTGGTTAAATAATTCCCCTCCCAAAGAACTCCGAAACCGAGGAATTGCTCCCCACCACTAAAGGAGGTTTGCTTGGAGCTCTGGGATAATGACAGTGCCACCATCCCACAGGGGCATCTTTCAGCTGCCAAACAAGGCACAAGTGATGCTCTTTAATTCCCCCAATAAAACCTGGGGGGATGTGGGATTGCAGCCCAGGGTGGAAGGCTGGGGTGGGGGCCTGGGGGTCATTTAGCTCCGTATAAAAGCTGGAAAATGTGCCCCTCTCGGGCCTCCCACAGCTCAAACATCACCCCAGTGTGTTCCCCAGGTCAGAGTCACCCCGACCAGCAGGAGGGTTGGAGGGTTCTCAGAGCTCCTGGGCCACCTGGAGCCCCAGGGGTGGGAAAGGGCTGAGGGAGCAGCTTTCTTGGGAAGGGCTCGTGAGCACTTTGGGGTTATTTGGAGTGAGTTATTTGGGTTATTTGGGTGAGGTTTGGGGTTATTTGGTGTTTCAGAAGTTCCACCCTGGCCAACCATCCACTTGAACCCCCCGTTGGTGCCCGTGGCATGTGCAGCTCCTGGATCCAGGAGTGGATTCCCATTCCTGGCTCCCAGAGGTGTGGTGCTCACATCCCATTTAATAATCCATTAATTCCCAAGATATTAATTAAATCTTCACTTGGCCTCATTACCCAATTAAACCTGTTAATCTCAGCAGGAAAAACTGGCAGCTGCCTCTGAGTCCCTTCAAGGCTGTTAAAGTGAACGAGTGCTGAGCTGGTGGCACAGAACCCTGTGAGTGAATTTACAGCTGGGCTTGGAGACAGAGACAGGGTTCTTTTCACAGAACAGAGAGCAGGGCTCTGTTATCCAGAGGAAACACTGGGACTGTGGTGCCAGACTCTTTACAGCTGCAAATATTGTTTTAGCACTGACTTGTCCAGCTAGGGCTAAAAAAAAAAAGCTCCTTGCTCCCAGTAAAATCCATAAGGAACTGGAGCAGGAAAAGGGGGGGGGTGGGTTTAAGCTGAAAGAGGGAAATTTAGGGTGGATATGTGGAGGAAATTTTTCTCTGTGGTGGTGGAGAGGCCCTGGAATGGAATTCCAGGAGATGGATGCTGTGGCTGCCCCACCCCTGGAAGTGTCCAAGGCCAGGTTGGAGCATCCTGGGCTAGTGGGAGGTGTCCCTGCCCATGGCAGGTCCCTTCCAATGATTTTTAAGGTCCCTTCCAACCCAAAACATTCTGAGATTCTGTGATTCCAACTTCCATCACACCTTGCCAAGGGATCCAAGCAGTTAAAGCAGCCCTGCCCCTCCTGCCCTCCTCCCAAATCCAGCTGCGTGTGCAATATTGGAATTGTAATGACAGGGTGTGAGGACTGAGACCAGTAATAATTAGGTGTGTCCAAGCCTCAGATCCACCCTGCAGCATGGAGTGTCCTCGGGCAGGTGGGGTCACTTTTGGGCACCAGTTATCCCCTAATAAGTGATAATTGTCTGTGCCAGGAGGGTGCAAAGGGAAAGCAGCTTTGCAGGGAGATGTGGGCTGTTACACTGGCAGGGAAAGGAGGCATCTGGGTGATCTTTGGGGTGCCTCCCACCCCAAACCAGCATTCCCTGATAACCCCTGGGGCAGCAGCAGGAGGCAGGGGAACAACCCCCTGCAATGATAAGGGTGAATAAACACGGAAACCCAGGGAGAGAAGGAGGGGAAATGTGTTTGTGGGAGCTGTTGCAGGGCAGGTGAGGGAGGGCAGAGCAGGAGCAGAGGCCAAGTTGGCAGGAGGCTGCAGCATTATCTGATGCACTGCTGGGGTTCCAGGCTGGGAGTCAGAACATCTCAAGGTTTGGCTCAGGCAGAGAACGTTGAGGGTTCTTTGAAGGTGTGACGGGGCAATAAAAGCACTGAAAGGACTCAAACAACGTGTCTGTGCTTCAGTGGGACCAAGAGGGATCAGCTCGAGCCAGGAGGGATCAGGCTCCGAGTTCTTGGCTCCAGGTTCTCCAAAAAGCCTCAGAGGGGCTCTGGGAGGACAGAGTGGCTTGTGAGAGCTGCTTCCTTCTCGGGAAGAACCAAGGGGGCTCTTTCCAAACTGTCCTGTGAGGAGCAGCTGAGGGAGCTGGGGGGGCTCATCCCGGAGAAAAGGAGGCTCAGGGGGGACCTTCTGGCTCTGGAATTCCCTGACAGGAGGGGGGAGCCGGGAAGGGGTCGGGCTCTGCTCCCAGGGAACAAGGGACAGGAGGAGGGGAAACGGCCTCAAGCTGTGCCAGGGGAGGGTCAGGTTGGACATCAGGAGGAATTTCCCCCTGGAAAGGGTGTTCAGGCCTTGGCAGGGGCTGCCCAGGGAGGTGGGGGAGTGCCCAGCCCTGGAGGTGTCCAGGGCAGAACTGGCTGTGGCACTGAGTGCTCTGGGCTGGGGCCAAGGTGGGCACAGGGGGGACTGGATGATCCTGGAGGTCTTTTCCAACCCGAACGATCCTGGAATTCTGCAATCTCTCAGTAAAAAGGGGATAATTTACAATCCACCTTCAGCAGGTGCAGATCCCTCCCTGAGCCCCTGTGGAACTGGGAGCTGCTGAGCTCCTGGATCTGCTGGGCTGGTTGGGATGCAGGGAGTGAATCAGGGCTGAGCCCTTTGGGGTGCAGGACCCCGGGAGCTCCACCCTGCCCGTGCCCTCATTACCAGCCTTTTCACAACCTTTTTTTTTGCATGAGCCAACCCAGCCCCAAACCTGCTATCTCTGACCTGCCTCCCATCTCATCAGGTATCTCCCATCTTCCAAGATACAGGAATTACCACATCCCAGCGGCTCAGGAAAGTAGGGCACAGGCTGATGAGGGAGAGATAAACAGGCAGGTTCAAAGGAGTTCCCAAACTGTAAAGGGGAGGATCTGAATATAGAGAGGCACCAAGGATCTGAGGGATCATTTTAGGCAGAGCAGGTTCACAGGGAGCAGGGAAGGGCTGCCCAGCTCCGGGATGGGTGTCCAGGGGAGCTGCAGGAGCTCACAGGGCAGGGGAACCCCCAGATGTGGGGACAAAGCGTCTCCTCCGAGCTGGAAGTTTCCCAGGGAGCCCGGCAGGATTCCAGGCTGCTCAGCAGGTTCTCAGGTGGGGTTTTACCACCCTTGCTGAGTTTTCCACAACCCCTTTTCCCTCTGGAGGTGCTGGGACAGCAAGCCCAGCTGGTTGCCCCCAGAACGAGGTGCCCACCCCGGGGTTTGTGCCCATTTGCCCCCAGGAGTGAGGGCAAAGTGTTGAAGAGCAGCTCCCAAACGTCCCCAGGGAACTGGAGTTTATCCATTTTGGATTTAGGGACAGGTTTGCCCGTGGATTTTATCTCACTTCTGTTAAACTGGGCTTTGAGCTGGCAAAGGCTGGCAGAGGTGCCCAGTCAGCTGCAGGAATGTTCTTGGGAGCAAAAGGACACTTAAAATGTGTGGGAACCTTTAGAGGGAAAGCTTGGAATTGGAAAGAAATTCAGAGGGGGGGAACTGGAGGCTTTTCCTGAACTGAATTAAATAATAGGGAAGATTTCTCAGGGTGTGATTCCTTTTTCTCTATTTGCTCCTTTTCAGCTGACACATGAAAGCTCCAAAATACCCAAAACTGAGCCTGAGTTTCCCCTGCAAATCAAGAGCAGAAGAGAAAGAAAACGAGAAAACCACCAGGATGCTGCAGAATAATTTTAATGGGAGGGGAAAGAACAAAAGTGCTAAAATAAATAACAGCACAAAGGGCACAGTTCCAGGTGCAGATTTTGACAGTTTTAACATAAAATCATGGAATTTGGGCTGGAAAGGACCTTGAAGATCATCTAGAACATGGGAAGAGACACCTTCCACCAGCCCAGGTTGCTCCAAGCCCTGTCCAGCCCGGCCTTGGACACTTCCAGGGATGGGGCAGCCACAGTTTTTTCTGGACAGCTTTTTATACCAGGTAAACTTCTACATGCAAATGACAAATTGAACCAAATCCAGTTTTCCTTTTTGTTTGAATTGAGTATAAGGAGAGGATGAGCTTTTTTTTTCCCGCCGTGAAAGTGAAAGCCAGAAACAAACGAAAAAGGAGAAGTGGTTTTCCTGCTGACTAATTCTCTGTAAACACCAGGACCAGTCCAGTCAGGTCTGTCAGTGGAAGGGTTTGTCACCTCTCAGGTGACCACCCCTGTGGGGCTCCTGACACAGCAGCTGCCTTTGTTTTGTGAGGAAGGACACGGAAAAAGAACAAACTGGTGCCGAGAATCAGATTTCAGAGGTCGTGTCATCCCAAATCAGGATAAAGGGCACTTAATTCCTCTGACAACCTGCTTGATAATGTGTCTGAGGGGGAAAACTACATCTTAAAACCTTCAGCTACAGCCTGATTTCCAGGAGCCAGAGGTGAATGTGCCCTGGAGGGGCCGCAGGAGCCTACGAGGTTTCACTGGGTGGCTCTTCCGAGGCCTCTCTGTCCTCCTTCCCTGCATCCAGATTTCCAGGTTCTGGCTCATCCTTCTCTGGGACGGGCTCCTCGCTGTCACCCTCGGCCCTCTGGGAGCTGCAGGGCTGGATCTGGGAGCCTCCAGGGCTGGCTCTGCTGCAGGGCTGGATCTGGGAGCCCCCAGAACTGGCTCTGCTGCAGGGATGGATCTGGGAGCCCCCAGAGCTGGCTCTGCTGCAGGGATGGATCCAGCGGGATGGGAACACGTAGGAGCAGCGCCGGGCTCGGTGAGGGCTCCCGGGGCTGTGTTTTGGGAAGGATCTCCCTGCCCGAGGCTCTGGCTGCAGGATCTCTGCCCTCAGGGACGTCTCTGGGGCCGGTTCTCCTCCCTGCAGGGCTGCAGAGCTGCCCAGCACGGCCTCCTGAGGGCACGTTGTGACGATGGGCCCCGGGAAGGTGACGACGACGGGCGGGGGGTAGATGATGACCCTGGAGGTGGGACAGGACACCACGCAGGGCTCGTTGCAGCTGCTGGCCAAGGGCTGGGGGCACTGCACCCTGCAGGAGTGGAAACTCTGCCCCGGGCCACCTTCCCCTCCGAGGGACATCTGGGAGAAGCGGCGGAGAAGCTGCGGAGAGGACGGAGAGCACATGGAGGTTCCACACATTCCCAACATTCCCAACATTCCCAACCCGCGCCCTGCCCCTTTCCCTGTTCCACCACCAGGAGCTACCCGAGGAGGAGGCACCGTTCTACCAGGGGAAAAAAAAACCAAAACCAAACCTATTTCATGAACTGCTGAACGATTTGCTTTGAAATGGGACCCCTCTGGGTTTCACACAGCCCTTGGTTTACCCCAGAGCCTCCTGCAGGGTTTTCCTGCTCTGGGGCACCGGCACTGCCTGGCAGCAGGGATTTCATCCGGCTCACGTGCAGCATCCCATGGCACAGAACCCCAGAATCCCTGAGGGTGGGAAAGCCCTCCCAGCCCATGGAGCCCACCCTGTGCCCCCATCCCCACCCTGGCCCCCAGCCCAGAGCACTCAGAGCCACGGGGACTCCTCCTGGCAGAGAGGAGGAGCTGCCACGGGGAGAAGGTGCAGCCCTTCTCCCCAAAAAAGGGAGGTCACAGATATATTTTTAAGGCTTTGGGTGGTCCAAACCCACAACTAAAGGATAAAGCTCATTAGCAGCTTTTGAAAGCACAGAACTGCTCCTGGCAAAGTGTTTTTCCCCCATAGAATTAATTATAAGGTGTGAGGTGAGAGGGACTTACCGACTGTCCAGGAAGGAATCCGGGGAAATGGCCAGAGGAGCCCTGGACCCTTTGAGCTTTATGGGCTTTCCTGAACTTCCAGGAAGATGAGCCAAGCTTTATACACGAGGTCCTAATTGCCTTCCAAACAAATCTTCCCACATGTGTAATGCTTCTAATGACTGTAATTATTTGAACCTTGTTTACCTGCATTATTCAGTTTTCTGTGGGAAATCCTGTTACCTGCTCTGGGCTTCCCTCTGGATTATATTTTTACAGCCAGAATTAGTTGCAGATGTTGATTTTGCAGAGCTTGGCATCGTGCAATGAATCCCAGAGTGGTTTGGGTTGGAAGGGACCTTCAATACCATCCAGTTCCAACCCCCTGCCGTGGGCAGGGACACTTCAACCAGAGCAGGTTGCTCTGAGCTCCCTCCAACCCCGTCCTGGGCCCAAACAAGAGACATCAAAGGGCTGAAAGTTCATTAAGGGAGGCTTGAAGGGGGAAAGTTTTTAACCAGGTGGCTGCTGATGTGCAGCAGGGGCTGAATGTTGTGGAGCTTCGTGGATTTCCCAAGGATTCAGGTGGATCCTCAGAGCTGAGAGTCCCAGAATCACGGAAGGGTTCGGGCTGGAAGTGTCACAACTTGTTTAGCTCTCACTTTTGAGCCCATTTTGGGGCAATTGCTTCCAATGCAGAAAGAAATGTGTTGTTTAATGAAGAGGAAAACACCTCGAGTTGTCTGGGCTCAAAAACAACATCCTGTTTATGGAAACAGCCAAGGCACTTCCACCAAAAAGTGCATATTCCAAAGCTGCTCCAGCCCCCGAGGGGTTTGTCTTGGATAATGTGCTATTTATATTACAGCCATAAAACACTTTGCCTCCATAAACTGCTCATGAATATTTTGGGCATGTTTTGACATTCCTCCTCGTGTGGGAACCTCGTGGTTGGGGTGTCACAAGAAGCAAGGCCGAGTTCTCTCAGTCCTCCAAAAAGCCCCAAACTGCCAGTTCTCAGCAGGGGTTGCCCCCCCTCAAACCCCGTCACTGCAGATCGATGGCAGTTGGGATGACAACTGTATTTCACGGCCCTTGACAGTTCTGTGTGGCTCAGGGATCTCTTGGAGGCTCCTAAACCAGTTCCTCGTTGGAGCTTCTTCCTTAGAAACGACAGGAAAAATCGGCCGTTCACCCCTTGTAGGAGGAAAAGGCGGCAAAGCTTCCCTTTAATTTCCAGCAGCGCAAAACCCCCTCTGGAAGCTGCGGGTGGGGATGGAGGCGGATTCCCGGCTGGAATCCCGGCTGGAATCCCGGCTGGAATCGCCGCTCCTGCAGTTCCCGCCCGTGGCCACGAGGCGGCGACACCACCCCGGGGAGATTTCGGGAACCGGGACATTCCCGGGACATTCCCGGGGGAAAATCCCGCCTGGAAACCGCCCGGGGAGGGGGAAAACGGGGAGAGGGGGAGCGGGAGGGCCGTCCCCGTGCAGAGCCCCCGGGATTCTCGGGGGGCACCGTTTGGTGGCCGGTTTGAGGGGCCCGGTTTGGTGCCCTCCTGTCGGCACAGCCTCGTCCCCAGGAGCGAAACCGCAGCGACGGGAGCCCCGAGTGTTCCAGACAAACCCCTTCCTGCTGATCCTCGGCGCTTCTCTTCTCCGGGCTGGGGGAACTGCGATTGCTCGGCCCGGAGAAGAGAAGCCCAGAATGGTTGGGGTTGGAAGGGGCCTCGAAGACCATTTTGTTCCATGCAGGGACACCTCCCACTGTCCCAGGTCGCTCCAACCTGGCCTTGGACACTCCCAGGGATGGGGCAGCCACATCTTCTCTGGGCAACCTGTGCCAGGGCCTCCCCACCTCACAGGGAACGATTTCTGCCATATATTTGACCTGAATTTCTCTTCTTTCACCTTGAGCCCAGTTACCAAAGTTAAAATGAATACTCTTTCCATGGGGAGCAAGACTCTTCCTGATCCTGGAGACTTGTGGCTGCACCAGTCTCTGTTTTTAGAGGCAAATCTTTCACTTTATTAGAAAAAAATCTACAAATCCTGCTTGGTCTGTTTGGGGCACTACAGAGGAAGCAGAGGAGATGGGATGGGACTGAGCTAAGCCTGGAGAGATGTCACACTCCTGTCTGGGGGCTGATAATGAGCTCCTTGCTTTATCCAGACCTCCCAAATATCTCCCTGCACTGCTGCAGGAGCTGCTCCCACAGGTAGGAAATCTGTGGTGGTAAATCCAGTGTGATCCCTGTCCTTATTTTAGGAGCAGTAGGACAACAGGGAACAGGTTGTTTCCAGGAATAGGTGCTAGAAAGAGTTTTCAAAGGTGGAAAATAAACCAGGCAGAGAGCAGGAATGCAGCTGCAACCTGAGTTTAATGTGATGATGGTACAAAGTGCAAACCGAATCGATCCAATGGCAGGAAGAAGCTCTCAGGGTGCAGACGCTGCCCCACAGCTGTGTTGGTTTGAGGTTCAAAGCCTGAGCATCTGCCCAGAGCTGCCAAACTTCTCCCCAACACCTTCTCCGGGGCAGGGACAACCGAATTGTGGTCCGAAAAGGAAGGGAAGACACCGAACGAGCTTGACACGGGTACGACAAGGGGGGAAACGCGGCCAAGGCTCCTCCGGGGCTCGGGAACGGGAGCGGGGGGAGGCAGGGAAGGAACCTCGGCCCTCAGCTACACGTCTCGCTGGGTTCACAGCTGCTTCCCCAGGGGTTCCGCAGCCTCTGCCTTCACCAGATC
>NW_016690530.1:214026-222172 GCF_001604755.1 Lepidothrix coronata | reverse complement strand
CAGGAGCAAGATGGGATCAGCCAGGACAGGAGGTTCTGTTCTGGGTCATGACCCCACACCCCGGAGGTCGGGGACTCAGGAGCAAGATGGGATCAGCCAGGACAGGAGGTTCTGTTCTGGCTCATGACCCCACACCCCGGAGGTCGGGGACTCAGGAGAAGGATGGGATCAGCCAGGACAGGAGGTTCTGTTCTGGCTCATGACCCCACACCCCGGAGGTCGGGGACTCAGGAGCAGGATGGGATCAGCCAGGACAGGAGGTTCTGTTCTGGCTGGTGACCCCACAGCCTGCTCTGAGCCCAGGAACAGTCAGGGGTGGCAGCCAGGCAGCCTGGGGAGGTTGGTGCTGCAGTGCCAGCCCTTCACCAGGACGTGGGGCACGACCCGGGGTTTTACTGCCTGGAAACCTCCCTGGGACACCCTTTCCAGTTTTAGGTCCTGCAGCTCCCGAGCACCCGAGATGAAAGGATGAAAGGCAAGGCAAGATTAAAGGTGTGGCCACGGGTAATACCCGGGTGTGGCCACGGCCAAAGCCCGGCTCAGGTTCCATTACTGGGCTGAGGGCAAGGACGGGTTTGTGGCCATGGGGAGCTCGGCACGTAGGACCTGCCCTCCCTCCTCCTGCCCCAGGACCTGCCCTCCCTTCTCCTGCCCCAGGACCTGCCCTCCCTCCTGCTGCCCCAGGACCTGCCCTCCCTCCTCCTGCCCCACGATTCCAAAGGGAGCCGGGGCCTGGCAGTGCCAGCTCTGAGCTTGCAGGTTGTGCAGTCCCAGCTTTGTTTTGTTGTGTGCCAGGAAAGGAAAAAGGAAAGGAAAAGGAAAAAGGAAAAAGGAAAAAGGAAAGGAAAGGAAAAAGGAAAGGAAAAAGGAAAAGGAAATGAAAGGAAAGGAAAGGAAAAAGGAAAAGGAAAGGAAAGGAAACAGGATTGTTTCGAAGTGTTTGGTGGAACCAAAGGAGGGAAGGAGAAGCCACCAAGACAAAATCTCAGCCGGTGCCTCCTGACCAGCCATCACGGAGTCAGGGCAGAGCTGGGGCTGGGAGGGACCTCTGGAGGTCACCAAAGCCCTGCCAGGGCAGGGTGGCACAGGAGCCAGGTGGGTTTGGAAGGTCTCCAGCTGGGCTGAGCTGAGGGAATCACACCCCTCAAAGCAGCCCCAGCCCTGCCCCACAGTCCCCCCCAGCCAGAGTGCCCTGGTTTTGTCCTGGTAACCCAAAACCTGCTGCTCAAACCCCCGTGGGGCAGCTCTGGCACCCAAACCTCCTCCTGGAAGGCCCTGCTGGAGTCCAGCTGAGGCCACATCCCTGGGGGAAGAACCAGGAGGCTCCAGCTGGAGCTGGAGCCCCACACTCTGCTCCTGTGACACAGCTCACTCTGCCTCAGCCCTGGGAGCTGTAGGGGAAACCAGCCCACTTCCTTCCCCCCTCTGGAAAACACAGTTTCAGGGAGTTTTCTGGGGTTTAAATTGGATTATTTTGAGCCCAGCAGGTACAGGAACCACCGAGGGTGAAAAGTGGTCTGATCGAAAAACGGTTTTATCATTTCGACATTTTTTGTAGATTAAGTGACACAATTAAATCACTGTAAAGAAACTACATTTCCTGGCAATCCCTGGTTCTATCTGCAGTTACAGAAGGGGTTCTGTCTCCCCAAACCCTGTCACTGGGTGACTCTCAGCCAGGACAATGCTGCGTGTTGGGCTCATCAGGAAAATTGTATCACTATAATTAAAACAATCATTGTCTAATAAAAACCACCCCTTGGAAAACAATGGCAGCAATTACACACAGGGTGCTCAAGGAGCTGCTGATGCTCACCGAGATAAGAATGTCAGAAAGTAGGGGGGGTCATTTGCATCTCAGACTTCTTTTTATCATATTTAGAAATTTCAGCACGTTCAAATTTATCCAGAGAGCTGGATTTCCCCTCAGCACTGAACTCGATCAGCTTCTTGCTATTTTCAGAAAATAATTGCTCTGTTCAAGTTCCATAAAACAGCAGGAAATTCCTCTGGGCCTCCTTTTCACCTCCAATCTCACACCTGAGCCCTGATTTCATGGAGCCAACATCCTCCTCTGGGTCAGAGCTTAACAGAAAGCCCAGAAAAGCCCCCAAATCCCACTCCTGACTTCAGGAATCCACCTGGAAGCTCTGTCCCAACATTCCTCAGCCCAGCCAGGAGCTGCTCCAGCCAGCAGAGCATCCCCCAGAGATGCTTCTCCAGGAGCACGGGCAGGGCCACCTCCACCTTCTCCAGCCACCCAGGAACCGACCAGCGTCTCAGGAGCTCCACTGGAAGCCAAACTTACCCAGGTCATGGGAGGGAAGGACGGGAGGGAAGTGCCTGGGAGAGCCCCGGCACGGCCAAGCCTTTATAGGGTGACCGAGTGCCCCAGGGGACTGAGGTGGTTGGGTTGGTGAGGCTCTAATTGCCTCCCAGTCCTGGCTGAGCCACGTGCAGCTCTGGGACTGGCCCGGCTCCGTGGGGCTGTGGGGACACCGGGACGGATCCCCCCGAGCTCCCAGGGATCCCCCCAAGCTGAGGGGCTGCACCAAAAACCCCTGCGGGGCCCGGGACACCCCACACAGGGGCTGCTCGTGGTGCTCACGGGTGGGAGCAAAGCATCGCTGCCTGCCCGGGGCAATCCCAGCTGGAACACCCCTTCCCACCCAAAACCAGGGAGCAGCCCAAGGAACTCCTCATTTCCCCGGGAGCTTCGGGCAGAAACCCCTTGGGAGCCTTTGAAAAGGCCGTCCAGGAAGGACTCGGCTCCCGCAGCCCGTCATTACCAGGGCACTTCCTTCACCTCCACGGGCAGCCCAGGGAACAGAGGGCTCATTAGGGCTGAGAGGGCCTTGGGCTGAGGGCAGGACAGCTCCCAAAAATGCCCCGTCACAAAGGGAATGAGAAGGGAACGACCTGCCCGGAGAGGTGACGCTTTTCCGGCCCAACGAGGAGGGGAAGGGCCGAGCTCTGGGGGAGAAGCAGCTCCACAAACCAGTGCCCTGACAACAAAAAACCCCATTTCCTGCTCTGCTGCACATTCCCTGCTCCAGTCATCCCCGCCTTTGTTCCCTGTTTGTGCCACCAATGGGAAAATTGGCAGTGGCGGGAGCAGGAGTTGCCGGCTGGGAATGCGCTTGGGAAGAGTCATAAACACGGGGGGGAAGGCTCTGGAATTCTTGTTTCCCTTTAATATGAATCCCACAGCTCTAAATTGGGTGTGGAATTCGGGTGACGTCCCACAGCTGGAATAAAAAGAGAGGGAATAATCACAGAATCACCTCCTGAGCTGGAAGGGACCCACGGGGATCATTGATCCCAATTCCTGGACATCCCAAAATTCCACCACGAACCCGAGAGTTGTCTGAACCCTCCTGGAACTCTGGCAGCTTTGGGGCTGTGCCCTGGGGAGCCTGTTCAGTGCCCAACTATCCCCTGGGGGAAGAACCTTTTCCCAGCATCCAACCCTGAGGGGAAATAAGTGACTTTTCAATGGAGCAATTGGAAAATCCCTCATCAATAGGAAGCCCCAGGATGCTGCTGGTTTGCCTTCCCTGGGGGCTGTGAAAGGATCTCCCAGGGATGGGGTTTATTGGTGGGATTGGCTGTGCTACATTTCCAGCTGGACCCCATGACCTGAAGGGCCTTTCACTTCAAGAATTCCATGATTTGGAGCGGGATATCGAGCTCTCCTTTATGAACCACCAGCTAAATTTCCTATTTCTTTTTTTTTTTTTTTTCCCCCCAGAAAATCCAAAAGCCTGAAGGCACCTTTGTCACCTGCATTTTTTTATTTGCACTTCCCTCACCACCACGGGAAACAACAGGGACAAAGGGCTTGTTTTCCAGGTTAATCCCAACATTCCAAGAGCTGAAGGGAGGGACACCGGAGACAAAGCCTGACTCCAGCCTGGATCCCTCTAACTTTTATTGTGCTTCCCTCCCCTGAGCCACAAGGCCCTTTTTAATGGTAAATGATCTGACCCCAGATTTTAGGAGCCCAGCTGGCGTCGGGGAGCAGATTAAGGCAGTTTTTATGAGCTCCACCAGCCCAGTTCCCGGGGAAGCTCTGGATTAGGTCGTCTCCAGGTAATCCCAACCCCCAGTTTGGTGTTTGAAGCTCTGGATTAGGTCGTCTCCAGGTAATCCCAACCCCCAGTTTGGTGTTTGAAGCTCTGGATTAGGTCGTGTCCAGGTAATCCCAACCCCCAGTTTGGTGTTTGCAGAGCAGGAGCAGAGCCCCAGCGATGATCCCATCGGGACCTGTCATCCAAACGACCCTAATTAGCATCTCTGAGGGCCTTTCATCTCGGGGAGACTCCTGGAGCCACACGGGGCATGGGGGGGGGTTATTACTGCTAATTAAGCACAGGGAAAACCGAGGCAGGGTTGAGTCAGAGCCGGGGCAGAACCACAGACTCCAGCACGGGCACCTCCCAGACGAGGTCCCTGGGAGGGAGAGGAGATCCTGCAGCTCCCCCAGCACCCAGAACGGCTTCCCTACGGATCCCCCGGGCTCGGGGTCCTCTGGGAAAGCCCCGGGGCCGTGGAGATGGGGCAGCTCCTCCAAGGGGCACAGCCTGGCTCGGGAACAGGCTGGGAGAGCTGGGAATGTTCAGCCCGGAGAGGAGAAGGATGTGGGGAGACCTCAGAGCCCCTTCCAGGACCTGAAGGGGCTGCAGGGAAGCTGGAGAGGGATGTTCATCAGGAACTGGGGTGACAGGACAAGGGGGTGGGTTCAGACTAAAAAAGGGGAAATTTAGGCTGGATATAGGGAAGGAATTGTCCCCTGTGAGGGGGGGGAGGCCCTGGCATAGGTTGCCCAGAGAAGCTGTGGCTGCCCCATCCCTGGGAGTGTCCAAGGCCAGGCTGGAGCATCCTGGGCTGGTGGGAGGTGTCCCTGTCCCTGGTAGGGGGTGGGATGAGCTGATTTTCCAGGTCCCTTCCAACCCAAACCATTCCAGGACCCTGTTCCTTCCTTTCAGAGGGGACACAGGTTGGGGGAACCTCCCAGGTGTTGGGGTGAGGAGCTCCCCGGTCACTGCTGCTCTTCCCCCTGCCCTTGGGGGCCAGAACATCCCCCCCAGACCAGAACATCCCCCCAGACCAGAACATCCCCCCCAGACATCCAGGAGAAGGGGATCAAGGGCTCTGCTCCTCCAGGAGCCCTGGGAAGCAGCCAAGATGCCACCACAAGGTCACTGAGCCAGGGTGGGGCAGGGCAAGATGCGGGACAGCGTCCTGGCCCGGGTCACACCCTCCTCTTCCTCTTGCAACACTTGTTTTTACCCTCCAAACACCCCTGAGCCACTTGGCCCGAGCTCATTTTCCTAATGACAGGGCCCATTACAGGGCCTGTGTCTTTTTTTTTTTTCAGGCAGGACTTCACCATATTTAATAAAAAACAACCCCCAGGAGGCAGAAAGACGAGATTTGTAATCCGAGCTCAGACAGCTCTGTTTATTTAAGTCTCTCTATATGTAAATATACATACATGTGTGTACAAATAAAGTTTATTTTCAACACAGTGAAGAGTGCAGGTCTTGGAGCAGCACAAAGAACACAATCAATTGCATTTTACAGCTTAAACATTTACAAAACAGCCGTGCTGCAACTTTCAGTGTTATTTCAAAGGCTTGCTTTTGTTTCAGGTGGTGAGGTTTGATTTTAATTAAAGCAACCAAGTGAAGGAAAACCTTCGGTTTCAGCTTCAGGGAGCCAGAAATCCTGCCCTGTTTAAGGGCTCGGCTGAGGGAATTTCTGGCCACTTCCCAAAGGGAAAGCCTTTGGAATACGGCCTCTCCTGGGCCTTTTCCCCTCTTAGGAGGACAAACTGAGAGAGTTGGGCTTGTCCCACCTGAACACGAGGAAAAACTTCTCTCTGGGTGCCCAAACACCCCGGGAGGGGCTGGAGTGTCCCTTCCCTCCCTGGGGAGATCCCAGAACTCTCCGGGCTGTCCCTGCCCGAGCAGGGAGGTTGGACCCACGGGGGTCCCTTCCAGCCTCCCCCATTCCGGGATTCTGGGTAAGATTCTTGGACCTTTTGCTCCACAAACCCACCTCGGGCTCCCCAGTAAGAACCAGTTCAGTGGAACCCAACTGGACCTGAACTCTGAGTCCCAGTTCCAGGATTAAACCCGGAGCTGGGCAGGGGCCAGCCCTGCTCCAGCAGCACTCCCAGGTGGTGCTGCCGTGGTCTGGACTCCTGGGACGTTTCTCTTTCTTTAATTATTATTATTATTATTATTATTTTGCTTTAAAATCACCGTTTATTCGAATCGGGTGAGAATTTAATCCCACCCCACCAAACTGTGCCTTGCAGCAGATCCAGGGACGAGCCACAGGCAGCTGGAGAGCAGCCCTGGGAATGGGATCACACGGGAATGGGATCACACGGGAACGGGATCACACCCAGGCAGAGCCGAGCTCCAGGGGAAACGTTGGAAAACAGGGATAAAGCGGATTGGAGAGACAGGAACCATCGGCAGGTGCCCGAGGAGACAAATAACCCCCGTCCCAAAGCTGGACCTCACCCTTTTCCAGGGGTTTTCCTTCCCCTGCTCCTTTTCACCAGGGCCATTTGGGGGCTGAGATGTACTTTTTTAAGTGACTGGAAATTTTCACCCCACCTGACTGACAATGCTGCTGAGGGACACCCTGGGTGGCACTTTGCTGAGGGACACATTGGGTGGCACTTTGCTGAGGGACACATTGGGTGGCACTTTGCTGAGGGACACTCTGGGTCACACTCTGGTAAGGGACACAGCTGGTGGCACTTTGCTGAGGGACACACTTGGTGGCACTCTGATAACAGACACACTTGGTGGCACTCTGCTGAGGGACACACTGGGTCACACTCTGGTAAGGGACATAAATTGTCCCAGACTGCTGAGGGACACACTTGGTGGCACTTTGCTGCTGAGGGACACACTTGGTCACACTCTGATAACAGACACACTTGGTGGCACATGGCTGAGGGACACATTTGGTCACACTCTGCTGAGGGACACACTTGGTGGCATATCTTTGCTGCTGAGGGACACACTTGGTCACACTCTGGTAAGGGACACACTGACTGGCACTTTGCTGAGGGACACATTTGGTGGCACATGGCTGAGGGGCACATTTGGTCCCACTCTGGTGAGGGACACACTTGGTGGCACTTTGCTGAGGGACACACTTGGTGGCACATCTTTGCTGCTGAGGGACACACTTGGTCACACTCTGATAACAGACACACTTGGTGGCACTTTGCTGAGGGACACACTTGGTGGCACATGGCTGAGGGACACATTTGGTCCCACTCTGCTGAGGGACACACTGGGTGGCACTTTGCTGAGGGACATACCTGGTGGCACGTTGCTGCTGAGGGACACAAACTGTCTCACCCTGCTGCTGGGGGACACAAATGGAGGCACAGTCGGTGGCACTCTGCTGGGGGACACACTTGGTCACACACCTGGAGGCCCATTGCTGGGGGACAGAGGAGATGACACTCTGCTGGGGGGCACAGGAGGTCTGCTGGGGGATGTAGGAGGTGACACCCTGCTGGGGGACACAGATCTGCTGGGGTATGTAGGAGGTGCCACCCCGCCGGGGTCCCTGGCAAGTCAGGTACGGGTACGAGCCCCCCTTGGCCGCTCGCTGCTGGGGGACACAGGTGGTGACACACCTGGGCACGCCCTGCCGGGGGCACAGGGTGGTCACACACTGCTGGGGGACACACCTGGTGGCACTCTGGTGCTGGGGGACCCCCTTGGTGGTGCGGGATGGCCGAGGGACACAGGTGGTCACGCACCTCTGCTGTGGGGGGACGGCGGCGGGCGGGCGCTGCTGCTGCTGGGGCACGCACTGGGTCACGCCCTGGGGCTGGCACACGCCCGCCACGCCCGTGGGCACGCAGGTGGTCACACACCGAGGCTGCTGCAGGACACGCTGGGACGGTGGCACCGCCTGGGCCACGCTCTGCTGCGGGGACACGGCGATGGGCGGGCACGGCGGGGGCACCCGCTGCTGCTGGGGCACACACTGGGTCACCCCCTGGTGCTGGGGCACACACTGCGTCACCCCCTGGTGCTGGGGCACACACTGCGTCACCCCCTGGTGCTGGGGCACACACTGCGTCACCCCCTGGTGCTGGCAG
>NW_016690530.1:211224-213548 GCF_001604755.1 Lepidothrix coronata | reverse complement strand
AAATCACAAAATCCCAGAATTCCAGAACGTGCTGAGCTGGAAGGGACCCACAAGGACCATCCAACCCAACCCTCAGCCCTGCACAGCCCCATCCCCAAAAGTCCCACCCTGTGCCCCAGAGGGTCACCCAAACCCTCCCTGAGCTCTGGCAGCCTTGGGGCTGTGCCCACTGCCCTGGGGAGCCTGGTCAGTGCCCCAAAACCACCCTCTGGGGGAAGAACCTTCTCCTGAGATCCAACCTGAGCCTGCCCTGGCACAGCTCCAGCCATTCCCTGGGTCCTGTCCCTGCTCACACAGAGAAGGATCAGGGCCTGCTCCTCCTCTTCCCCTCCCAGGAATGCCATGGCAGGGGGTGGGATGAGATGATCTTTGAGGTCCCTCCCAGCCCGAAGCATTCCAGGATTCTGTGACAGGTCAGGAGGCAGAGCCTTTAGACATTGAGTTCCTCACGGTCCTGCTGCTTCCAGCACTTCAGAGACCCCCCCCAGCTCTGCCACAACCCCCCCAGGAGCAGCTGAGGACCAAACACCTCCTTTTGAACTGTGACACAAAGAGGGGGGAAAGTCAGAGACACTTCACACCAAATATCCACCGACTGCAACTCCTCCATCACTGGGGGCTTCACGTGGAGAGCTGATCTTGGAGGTCAGCACAGGAATAATTATCTCAGAGCTGCTTTTCAGTCATCAAATTAAACCCCCTGTGCCCCCTCCCCTCTCTTGGCTGGCAACTTGCTGATGATCTGAGTAAAGGCTCAGCCCAGCAAGAGGCTCTGAACCTCTGGCCACATCTGCCAGAGCAGGAGAGGCAAAGGGCCCCCCGGGCACCTCTGTGCCACCCCAGGCAGGCAGAGGTTCCCAGCTCAGCCCCAGCATCACAAAGTTCCTGCTCGTTAAGGAACCCAAGCTCATTAAAAGGTGATGATAGCCCAGCTCAGCACCAACCCGCTCCCAGCCCTGCTAGAACTCCAAATACACCGAATTTCCCCATGCACCAAAGCTGCTGTCAGGCACCCCCAAAACCCAACCAAAGCTGCTGGGGCTGCTGTCAGGCACCCCCAAAACCCAACCACAGCAGCAACCCCCAAATAATGCAAAGAAACTTCCCTCCCATCTCCCAGGGGTGTCTCGGGGTGACCACCAGCAAACACTGAGAGTCCTCTCCCCCTCCAGCAGAGCAACCCCAACCAGCTCGTTCGAAAAACCTTTCCCAAGCAGCATTTTTATACCTGTAAAAGCAGAAATAAATCTGCATTTCACAGGCAGAGAGTCCCAGAACGGCTTGGGTTGGGGGGCACCTTAAAGCCCATCTCATTCCAACCCACTTTTCCCTGGACCAGGTTGCTCCAAACCCCTGTCCAAACACTCCCAGGGATGGGGAGGCTTCTCCAAGCAATTCCAGCAGCTCCAGAGGCTCAGACTTACCCAGCTCCTGGGGAGAACAGCTTGGGGATGTGACCAGGGAGTCCCGGCAGCAGCAGAGCTTTTATGCAGGGACCAAACGTGCCCCGGGGGGGTGAGGGCCCCACACGGGCCCCATTAACAGTCAGGAAAAGCTGCAGCTCCCTCGCTGAGTCCCATCAGCACACTCACCCCTGACAATGAGTGGTTTGGTGGCAGCTTCCCAGAGGAAGAGTCATTAGTGCAGGAGGATCCTCCCTGGCACGGCAGGACTGAATGGCATCTGGGGGAGCAGCAGCAGCAGCAGCCCCTGCCTCGGGGCTTTTGGGAGTGCACCCAAAAATAGGGGTGGTTTTCCAAAGGTTTCGCTGGATTTGCAGTCTGTGGAAGTGTCCTGGTGGTCCCACGGGAACGGGGCTGGGACATCCCCTGTGGTGGGGCTGGGAGAGCTGCCCCGAGCTCCCCATGGCACAGAATCCCAGAATCCCAGAATCCCAGAACCACAGAATCACAGAATCACAGAATCCCAGAACCACAGAATCCCAGAATCCCAAAATCACAGAATCCCAGAATCACAGAACCACAGAATCCCAGAATCTCAGAATCCCAGAACCATAGAATCCCAAAATCCCAGAACCACAGAATCCCAAAATCCCAGAATCTCAGAATCCCAGAACCACAGAATCACAAAATCCCAGAATGTCCTGAGTGGGAAGGGACCCACAAGGATCATCGAGTCCAACTCCCCCTCCTTCTCTACCCCCCTGGCTGGGGCTGGCAGAGCTTCTCCCCCACCCCAAAGCCCAGGAGGTGCTGGTTGTGTTGGGGCAGGTTGGACACGGGATCAGTGCTGGATCTGCTGGGGCAGGTTGGACACGGGATCAGCGCTGGATCTGCTGGGGCAGGTTGGACACGGGATCAGCG
>NW_016690530.1:209401-211160 GCF_001604755.1 Lepidothrix coronata | reverse complement strand
CAGGGCCACGTGGGGCTATCTCACCTCTTATCTCACCTCTTATCTCACCTCTTATCTCACCTTCTTATCTCACACAGCCTCCAGAGCACGGGAGAAACACGAGATGAATTTTTGGAAGTGGCTGAAGGAGGGATCAGTCCCCTCAGGTGCACTTTGTCACCTGGAATGTGCCCAAAAAGGGACAATTTCTTCCTGCTCCAGGGAGAGCTGAGAGGGACCAGCTCGGCCCCACTGAGCTGAACCCACACCCAGGGCAGCAGGACTGGAGGATTTTTATTAAAAAAGGTGGTTCCCTGTGAACTGGAGAAGTGGCTCCACCCAGGTGGTTTTTGTGGCCAAGAGAAAGGTCCAGGAACAATTTTGTAGTGAAAATGAATCAGGAAGTTTGGGAATTCCTGGGCAATTATGTCCCACGTGGGGCAAGAATCAGGGAGGGCGAAATGGTCCCTTTACCAAAGGCTTTTCCAGCAGGAATGGATCCAGAGCCTTCCTGGTGAGCACTGAGTGGGTTCATCTTCACCTGAACCACGAAAAATGGGGCTTTGTTGTGGCCTCTCCCCTGCAGTCGCTGGTTCTTTGATCCAAAGCCAGAACTCTTCGGTGCTTTTTAGCTCCCAAGGTTTTGGGTGGGATCCTCCCCGTTAACCAGAGTGAGATGTTCACATTTATATTGCTTTTATCCCAGCCTGGATCCAGGCAGGCACTGCCCAGACCTTCAAATAAATCCTGATTTAACCCTGACTCGACTAAAACCACGTTTGGTGAAACCCTCTCCTGCCTGACTTACTGAAGGCCCGGCTGAACTCTGATTTTTTTGATCCCAGCGGTGTCTTTTGTGTTATTACCCAGAAATCAGAGAATCCTGCAGTGCTTTGGGTCGGGAGGGACCTCAAAGATCCTCCAGCCCACGGGCAGGGACACCTTCCACTCCACCAGGATGATCCAAGCCCCGTCCAGCCTGGCTGGGGACACTCCCAGGGATGGGGCATCCTCTGGGAAATCCATTCTGGGACATCCTCTGGAAATCCATTCCGGGACATCCTCTGGAAATCCATTCCGGGACATCCTCTGGGAATCCATTCCAGGGCCTCCCCACCCTGACAGGGAAGGATTTCTCCCCAAATCCAACCCAAAGCCCCTCTCTGGCAGTTTGAACCTCCTGGCTCTCTGCAGCTCCCTGCTGGAGAGAGGAGAAGAAGCTGAGCCGGGGCTGTGGCACTGAGAGGTCCAGAGGGAAGCTGAAAAACCCCCTGGGGGAGATGCCAGGGGAGCCAGCAGGGAATGCAGCACCTTTTAATAAGGCAGGAATGCAAAGGAGCCCCGACACGGTGCAGCAGCTCTGGAGCATGAGCCAAAGCAGCAGGAATGCAAAGCTCCAAATATAGAAACCTGGCAGGAGAACAAGGCAGCCAGAAGAAGGTAGAAGGAAAAAAAAAAAGGGTAAATCGGCTGGATGGGATCTGGGATGTTGGATTGAAACCTCAAGTGATGGGAAATTAGCTCTGCCCCATTAATGGGAAAAAAACAAAGCAATAAATTAGGGAAAGAGCTGCAGCGCAGGAGGGAGCTCCAGGGGGGAGTTCAGCTCTAAACCTCCCTGGGCAGCCCCTGCCAAGGCCTGAACACCCTTTCCAGGGGGAAATTCCTCCTCATGGCCAACCTGAGCCTTGAGGGCCATTTCCCCTCCTCCTGTCCCTTGTTCCCTGGGAGCAGAGCCCGACCCCTCCCCAGCTCCCCCCTCCTGTCAGGGAATTCCGGA
>NW_016690530.1:205646-208852 GCF_001604755.1 Lepidothrix coronata | reverse complement strand
GGGATGGGGATGGGGATGGGGATGGGGATGGGGATGGCAGGATGGGGATGGGGATGGGGATGGGGATGGGGATGTCAGGATGACCATGATGTCTGAGGGCTCCTCATCTCCCTATCCCCTTGGCAGAGTCACCCCGGGCACCCCAGGGTGGGGGTAACCCGCTGGAGAGGACCCTGGGGGACCCCGAGGTGTCCCTGACAGTGTGTCCTGGGGGTCCTGGGGGGGATCAGGACGAGCTTTGTCGGCAGGGCAGGAGCCGATCCTGCCCCTCGGATGGGGAGAGAGTGCCTGGCTCGGGCTGCTGGGCACGGGAGGGGCACGGGAGGGGCACGGGAGGGACTCGGGAGGGACTCGGAGCTCCCGGAGCGGGTCAAGGGCAGGGGGACGAGGATGATGAAGGCACTGGAGCATCTCTGGCACAGGGGATGAGGAGCTGGCGCTGTTCAGCCTTGAGCAGAGGCTCTGAGAGGGGACCCCCAGGGTCTGTCAGTGCTGCAGGGGATGGACCGGGGATGAGGGGCAGCTTGGACAGGGCTTGGAATCTACTGGAAGGTGTCCCTACCCTTGGGCTTGATGGTCTCTAAGGTCCCTTCCAGCCCCAGCCACTGCACAGGTCTCTGATTCTGGGCATGGAAAACACAGATTTCAAGAGCAGCCGGGCTGCACTTGGTGTTCCAGGGACTCACTTCAGTCCATCCCTGCGGGGCAGGGAGGGGAGGAACAAAGGAAACGTGAGAGAACGAGCGGAGCTCCCACCTTCAGCCCATCAGACGTGTAATTAGAGAGCTGCGAACGAGCTGCAGACAATAAAACTTCACGTGTTATTAGCCCGGCGAGCAGCAAATCCACGATTTCGATGATTTCACAGCACCCAAGGCAAAACAGCGACTCTGCCACGCAGGAGAATGAAACGCTCCCCGCTCGGACTCCTTCTTGCTTCATCCTGAAAGGGTTTTATTACTTAACGAACTCTTGTTTTCTGCAATTAGCAGCCCCGCGGAGCTCTTTGTTCTGGTTGCTCCCAGGCTTAGTGGAGGTCAGTCTCTGCAGAAAATCCGGCGGTGGGGTCATTAGAGCCCTGGTGACTTTTCAAATGCAGGAGCTGAGCGGTTTCAACACCACTTTCTCCCTGCCCAGCACCCAGAGCCATTAACTCCATCCCGGGAGCCCAGGTTTGCCTTGGATTCGTCCCCGGGCAGGGGTCAGAACGAAGCAAACCTGAGAGTGGAGGATTGTTATTATTTTAAGAACTAACTCACTGCAGCCCATGGAGCTGATGGAACCCGTGGAAAGGAGCAGATCCAGGATAAGTCCTTCCCTTGAAAAGCAGGGATTGCCCCTGCCAGGCTTCCTCTGTGCTGGATGTTCACCTGCTCCGGGTCCCTTCCATGACTCAGAACCTGCCAGTTGATCCCTTTGCCAGCCCTGAACTGGGTCAGGTTTGGTTTCCAGCCCAAACCCTTCTGAGGACACCAAGGTCGGGTCAGTCCTTGGTCTGTGCCAGGCCCCAAAAACCTCCCCTGCTGCTCTGGGCTTTGCCCCTTCCTTTATCTCCCTGAGGAATTCGTTCTCTCACCACACTCAGCTTTTAAAAACTCCTCTTTCCCCAGTAACTCAGGGAGCAAAGCACTTTTAGGATTATAATTCGGGGCATGTTGGGATAATCTCCAAGTCCTCTGGGCCTGATTCTCTTCCTGTAATCACCTTGTGTGATGCCACCAGTGTCACCAGGATGGAACAGGTAAACCCGAGATTATCCCACTAATCCAGGCTTTACACGGGTGCAGAAAGCTGGAAAAGAAAGGAGGAGTTTAATCCCTGCAGCCTTCAGCTCCCGAAATTTATTCTCCATTAATTCTGTTGGCCAGTGGAGGAGCCTGAAATCGCCATCACCGAGTCCTGGTCCCACGGGGAGCCCTCTTTTGGCAATTATTAATTAAGAATATTCCACAGATTCGCCGGAATGGAACTCCCCCAACCCAGCAGGGAAGCACTGAACCTGTGCAAAGAGGGTGGGGCAGATCTGGGGGTCAGAGAGCTCCAAACACACCCCCAGGAGCCCAAAATCCCGGAGAGAAGGGTCTGTGCTGCACCTGGGGGACATTTCTCACAGCTCCACAACTGCCCAGCTGCAGAAACAGGGGGTTTTTCCCGACCTTTAGAGGAGAAAACTCCCCATTCTTGGGCATTTTCTATTTTATCAGCTGCTGGCCACACCTGAAATGGGAAATCCTGCTGTTCTTCAGCTGTTTTCTGAGCTCAGGAGTTCCAAGGTTTTTTCAGCCCTGCCAGAAACAACAAAAGAAAATTCACCCAGAAATTCGAAATTAGGACCTGAACCCACTTATTCCACAGCACAGAGCCAATTTAGTCCGACTAAATTTTCATATAAATCAATTTTAAATCAATATTTCAAACCAGGAGGTTCCCTGAGCACCGCCCCCCCCCTCCGTGGCACCAAGAGGACACAAGGCCAGAGGGACCCCCGGGCTGCTCTGCTTTCCAAAAAGGAGATGAGAGGCTAAAATCCAACAAGTTCATTCCTGAGCCGCAGGGAGGGGATGAGGCAACTGGGAATGAGGCCCTTTGATGTGATGGGCAACTGGGAAGGGCTCCTGCTGTGCCCAGTGGGCTTCTAGGGAGGCAACCAGGGAGCTGGGAATAAATTCAGGCAGGGAATTAGGAGAGGAGTCTTGACCAGCAGCCCAGGGAGGCTCAGGAACAGGCTGCACAGTCCGAAAATTGGGATCCAAACGTGGCAGAGGCTTTGGGATGGAGGTCAGGGAGTTTCTGGCCGAGGTTTTATGGCAGAGTTGACTCCCTGACTCAGCCCCGGGTGTCTCCTGGGAGCTCAGAAACTCAGCCGGGGGGAGAAGTTTAATGGGAACTGTCTGGGCTCTGGGAAGCTCAGGAGCTGCATGGCAGGGAAAATAAAATAAAAAAGGGGGTCAGGGAATCGTGGAATAGAAAATAGAATAGAATGGAAATGGAAATGAATGGAATGGAATGGAATAGAAATGGAAATGAATAGAATAGAATAGAATAGAATAGAATGGAAATGGAAATGGAAATGGAAATGGAAATGGAAATTAATGGAATGGAATGGAATGGAATGGAATGGAATAGAATAGAAATGGAAATTAATAGAATGGAATGGAATGGAATGGAATGGAATGGAATGGAATGGAATGGAATGGAATGGAATG
>NW_016690530.1:185399-205556 GCF_001604755.1 Lepidothrix coronata | reverse complement strand
TAGAATAGAATAGAATAGAATAGAATAGAATAGAATAGAATAGAATAGAATAGAATAGAATAGAATAGAATAGAATAGAATAGAATAGTTTGGGTTGGCAGAGACCATCTCAGGGCCACCTCCCACCAGCCCAGGTTGTTCCAGCCTGGCCTGGGACCCCTCCAGGGCTGGGGCAGCCCCAGCTCTCCCCGTCTGCAGCCCTGGCAGGGCAGAGGCTGCAGGGCCTGGGCAGCCAGACCGATACTGGGGAGCCCAGGAACAGGTAATTATGTCCTTTGTCTCGTGAGCTGAGTTAATCACGATGTCCAGCCCAAATGATGACAGACACACTAATAAAGAGCCAGGTGGGGTGTGAACGAAACGGCCTCGTTGAGCCACCCGGCCTGGCAGAGCCAGTTCAGCAGCCTCTGAATCACCCAGGAGTGCAAGAGTTCCCTCAGATCATCTGCTCTGGGCACGAAGGGTCACACTCTGGGGTGGCAAAAAATCAAGGAGCATCCACGTAGTCCTGGATCACAGCAGGGCTCTCCACTGGGAAAAAAGCCGTCGAAGCTCCAGGACCCTAGGAGATGCTGAGAGAGTCACCTCAGTGATAAACCAGATCAAAGCAACAGCTACAGAGCTGCTGGAACAACTGCTGCCACCTCCCAGGGAATCTTTGGCTTCTGGAGACTCAGTTACCTGCTCAGCACTTGCCTCGTCCTTGGTGGCAGCAGAGCCCCTGCCCAGGACCTGCAGGAGCTGCAGCAGCTTTTCCATCTAGGCAGGGCAGGCTCAGAGCAGCAATTTCCCTGCTTGTGGTGTCGTTCTCCCTGGAATTAGTGGCCCAGTGTGGTGTCCAAGGGAGCTGAGCTGGGCCCCAGCAGGTGAGAGCTCCACATCCCCTCCGGAGCCGCCTCATCCCCGCACGTCCCTCCCGTCCCTTCCCCAAGGTCTGGGCCCAGCAGATCTCCCTGCAGGTGGCCTTTGCCTCTAAAAATAGCCTTTGTGCAACTCCCGAGGAAGGGAAGAGCAATTACACCTCCAGTCTGGGAGAAACATTCCCTCCCTTTCCACGGGCTGGCTGCAGAGCCTCCTGGGGTAACAGGCAGAGCTTTTGTGCTGAGGTTGCTGCCCCGGAGCTCAGGTGACCTCCCCGAGCCTCTCCAGACCTGCACCCAAACCGGTGGTTGAGGCCAGGGCGGCCCCACCTCCTGATCCCCAGACAGGGTTCAGGTCTCCCTCCCAGCCATGGAAAGGGACGTTCTTTCCTCACCCCGTGTCGCAAGTCGGGGCCGCGAATTCGGCGGCGAAAACGCCCCGAAAACCTCAGGTCTTGCTCAAATAAAAGTGGTGTCTCAACACTCCCGGCTCTGCCTTGATGTGCCTCCACCAGAGTCTCTCCAGGGTGCCCTGATGGAGGGACACAGCCCAGCCCGGAGCTGACGGGGCACAATCACTTGGGAATGTTGCCCGAAAATCCTGTGCAGCTCTGGAGCTGCTGGAATCACCCCTGTGCTTCCAAACCCTGCTGGGATCCCCTGGGTGCTTCCAAACCCTTGCCAGGCTGCCAGCCATAGTCCTGGAACGCTTTGGGTTGGAAAGGACCTTAAAGCTCCTCCAGTTCCACCCCCTGCCACGGGCAGGGCCACTTCTTCCTCTCTCCCAGGTTGCTCAGAGCTCCATCCAAGGTGGCCTCGGACCCTTCCAGGGATGGGGCAAACGAGAACCCAGCTCCTTGAAGGAGCCTGATCTGATTCCCTCGATCTCCCTGCTCCAAAGGGCAATATTCCAGGAGCCTCTCTGGGCACCAGGGCTGTTCTGATAACCACAGTGCTGCCTAGAAAGCGGCCAGGCAGGTTCTCCACTGCTGGAAGGTGTCCCAGTGCCTGCCTTCAGCAGAGCCACCGCTGGGATCTGCAGCAGGGGAGCAGCTGGGGAGGCCTGAGTCAGGCTTTGGGGTGTTCCCCTCTCCAGCAGAGGCTGGAGACTAAAATTAAACCCGTGAGGGAGGCAGCAAGGCAGGGCCTCACCTGCCAGGGGGTCACACACGTGGAGTCCCACCCTGGGAGACAACACACGGCCCAAAATTCCCGTGTCCCGCCCTCCAGCTGCCAAAGGATTCGCTGAGGGAGGAAGTTCCACCCCAGGGGGAGCAGCTGCTGCTTCCCTTCACTGCCCAGGAATCCCGGGTGGTGGCTGGGACCAGCTCAGCCAGACCTGCAGCTGATAAGAGCCCTGGTGGGACGGGGGAGACGGGACAGAGACGGTCCCAAAGACACCCAAAGGTGATGAAATTGGGCTCTGTGTGGGCCAAGGCGCCTCTGCTGCTGAAAATAATCCTGCCAGCACAATTAAGGGCTGCTTGACCCGTGTCCTGATCCCTCCCTGAGATCTGGAGGGGGAGGGTGAGTTATTCTCGCTCAGTAAATGATTTTCACTTGGAATAATAGTTATGGAAGAAACTTCTTCCATGAAAAACACCCTTTTTTCCACATTGAGGTTGAAATATCCTTTCAAATGCCATTCTGGCACCTGAATGGGACCAGTTTCCAATTCCATTTGCTGGGATGAGTCTCGGACACCACTAAAATCCCTTCACTTGCCACGTGATGCAGAGAGAGAAACTCAGTCCCCTGTTCTGTCTCACTTAGACCAGTGGGAGCTCTGTCTTCTGGACCATGGAAAACAACATTAATTCATAAATCCCAGGATTATTTCCATTGGAAAAGACCTCCAAGATCATCAGGTCCATCCTTTGATCCATCAACATCTCGTCCCCCAGCCCAGACACCTCCAGGGCTGGGGACTCCCCCACCTCCCTGGGCAGCCCCTGCCAAGGCCTGAACACCCTTTCCAGGAGGAAGTTCCTCCCAACGATTCAAAATTATCTGAAACGAAAGCAGGATGAAATCCATGAAGATCTTCCCGAGGAAAAGAAAAGTTCACTCACCCCTCACGAGTTTTTACACCCTGAAGTCATTTTAGGGAATTCACTGGTGAAGAGCAAGAGAGAGAAGGACAAATTAAACCCCCCTCTCCTAAGCTACAGACACAGCCCAAGAATTAGTGGGAATTGGATGGTGTGAAAGGACTCTTGGAGGGGATGAGGGGGCACCACAACACCCCCAGACCCCCAGTGCAGGCAATGCATCGACCTGAGGGTCTGACCTTCGTTCCCACCCCGTGCCCTGTCCAGCTGGGTTAGTCAGGGGAATGAAGGGAGCCCTGTGTGTGAGCTGCCTACGTGTAGGACAGGGCTGGGGAGGAAACACAGCGGGGCAGTTGTGAAACCATGAGCTCATCAGCCAGGAGGACTCATTCCCAGAAGGCAGGGCTTTGAGACCATATAAAGGTTCTCCCATCCCTCTGCCCCGGCATCCACTCGGCTCCCTGAGACTCCCTGTCGGCCGCCTGGGTAAGTCAGAGGGCTCTGGTGCCTCCCTGGGCTTCCCCCTCACGTGGGTGCCCCCTTTCCAAGGGAGGGTTTCACCTCCTGCCCTCGGATATGCAAAAGGGTCTTGGAGAGGAGAGGGGCTGTGGGCAGGACAGGCAGCCTCTGCAGGGTAAATCCAGGCTGAGTGTAACTCTGGGGGGGGCTGAGGGCTGAATTAGACCCTTTCTGAAAGGGAGAGCAGAGGAAATTGTGCTGGTTTAAGTTCTCCTTCAGGGCAGGAGAGCAGTGGCCTCCTCGAGCTCCCTCCAAGCTGATTTCCTGGGATTCTGCTGTTGATAACAAGGATATTGTCAAAACTCCAGTTGCATGGGAGAATTCTTTTGGAAAGCAGGGATTTGGGGCTGCAGGGGCAGAGGGCTGAAGGCATTCCTCCTGTGCTGCCTCACTCATGCCAGCCATGGCAAGGGCAATGCGTTAATTCGTTTAAAGATCTTATCAGATCCTTATAAAAAAAAATGGCAAGAGAGGGGTGTCACTGACCTGCAGGAGGGAGAGGAGAGGAGGGAACTGGCTTTGGGGATGTGCTGAGAGGAGCAGCAACCCCAGGGGGAAGGGAGAAGGAGCTGCCACTCTCCCTCTCCTGCCCACAGCTCCGGGCTGGGGCAGGTCCTGTGCTTGGGGGGGCTCCAAAATGCCCCTTTCAGGCACCACTTTTCCAGTCCTCACCTTTAACTCGTGCCTTTAAGTTGCTTTTAGAGAAGCAGCAGCCCAGGCTTTAGCACAGACACTTCCCCAGCCCAGCTGAGCCCGGGCCTGCCTTCAGCAGCCACAAAACAGTTTCCCAAATTGCCGGGAACACGAGGAGCAGCCCTGGGAGCAGAAATCCCTCCTGGTGGCTCTGATTCACGCAGGTCACAGGTGTCATTAGTGGCCAGGCCAATCCAGGGACACGGGGACACCTTATCCCTGCTCATTGTCTCCGTGGCACTCGGGAGGACTGGGCCAGGGTCACCTCAGCCCTTCACATCCCCCACAAAGTCGGGATGGAACCGGAGCAAGAGGAGGAATTGAGTCCTAGTACTTAAAGGAAAGGCTTTTAATTCCAGGTAAAACCTGGAAACCATTGCAAAAGGGGCAAAACCCACCGAATTATTTCACTTTTGCCACTGTAAAACATCCCGTTGGCCCCATATTTATATTTTCCAACTTTCTGCTTTTAAATGTTTGTCTTTCACTTTCGTTGTTTTTCTGTTATTATTTTGACTTCCCGAGGCCGTTCTCTCCACACCAGGAGATCTGTGGTTTGTCAGCTCCTCTCATCGGTTCCCCAGGACAGAAATAAAAGGGAGCTGACACTTCGGGAAGAGGGGGAAGGACTGTGAAGTGCAAATCAGCTGCAGGTTCAAAGGAGTGGCTCCACCTCAGCCAGACCTGACAGGGCTGTCCCACATCGCAGAGCAGAGAGAGGAGGGACGAGATAAGGCAGGGTGGGAGCAGGAGCTGAAAGGCAGGATGAAAAAGGAAGAGCAGACCATCATTCTGGGACAACCTGCCTTGGGAAACCCAAGGGCAAACCGGGAGAACTTTGCTGTGGTTCCTTGGAACTCGTATTTTATAACTGAACTCGTATTTTATAACTGAACTGGTATTTTATAACCGATCCCCCTCCTCCTGCCGCGCCTCCCTCAGCACCGCAGTAACGCTCCGATTTTCTTTCAGACCATCCCGTCTCCCGCAAAGATGTCCCTGAATCAGATGCAAATCAAGCAGGAGCTCACCCTCCCCCCCGGGCTGAGCAAGAGCATCCCCCAGCCGAGCCCTGCGCCCGTGCCCTGCCCCGAGCCGTGCCCGCAGCAGCATCCCGAGCTCCAGGACCCCACACCCCGCCCGGACCCAGCCCCGGCGGTGGCGACGTGCCCAGAAAAAGCCGTGCCCTTGCCAAACCAGGAGCCGGGCAAAGGAGAAGCCCCCGCGGTCGTGGTGCCCCAGTGCCCAGCCCAGGAGCAGCAGCAGCAGCAGAGCAAGTGCCCTCCACCCTTCCCAGCCGAGGCTCTGCCGTGCCCAGAGGAGAAACCAGCCTGCCAAGAGCCGCCCGTGTCCCGCCCTGACCCAGCCCCGTGTGGGCTGGAGAAGCAGCAGTGCCAGGAGAGCCCCGTGCCAGTCCCTGGGACCCGCTCCGAGGCTGCAGCCTGTGCCCAGGAGAAGCAGCAGATCAAGGAGCTCCCCGTGCCCGTCCCTGTCCCACTGCCTGACCCCACACCGTGCCCTCAGGAGAAACAGGAGATCAAGGAGACCCCTGTGCCCATCCCTGTCCCACTGCCTGACCCCACACCGTGCCCTCAGGAGAAACAGGAGATCAAGGAGACCCCTGTGCCCATCCCTGTCCCGCTGCCTGACCCCACACCGTGCCCTCAGGAGAAGCAGGAGATCAAGGAGCTCCCTGTGCCCACCCCGTGTCCCCAGGAGGAGCAGGAGATCAAGGAGACCCCCGTGCCCATCCCTGTCCCGCTGCCCGACCCCAGCCCGTGTCCCCAGCAGAAGCAGGAGATCAAGGAGCTCCCCGTGCCCACCCCGTGCCCTCAGGAGAAGCAGGAGTGCCAGGACACCCCGGCGCCAGTGCCAGCTCCCTGTCCCGACCCCGAGCAGTTCTCCCTTCCCGAGAAAGCCCCTCCCGTGGAGCAGCAGCAGCTCAAACAGCCCAACCCGTGGCCTCCCGCCCAGAAGTAAAGCGGGGCCGCCCCGAGCCGAGCCCCGAGGGGAGAAGAAGATCCCAACCCAAAACCTCCTCTCCCACATCTCCCATCCAGAGGTCATTTCCCAGCACCTTTTGAATCGCTGCAGAGTTTCTGTGGAGAAGAAAATCGCTGCTGAGCTTCCAAGTCCCCCCTCCAATTAACGCTTTGTCCTGTACTAACAGCGGATAAAAAGGCTTCCAGCAGGGTCCTGGTTGTGTGTTCAGCTTCCCAGCAGCCTGAATTCCTGCCCTCTCCCAGTCCCCCTGGCCCAGAGAGACACCAAAAAGCTCCCTGGCAGCACAGGGCAGGGTTTCTTAAGCTCAGCATTAAACTCTCCCCCAACCCAAGACCCAGCTCTGGTCTCCCTGCCTTCCCCCCCAGCTCCCTGGATTCCACCTCCCACCTGCATTTGGGGCTTCCTGCCTGTTCATAGTGGGAGGTTTGGGCAGAACCTGCTGCTAAAGGGTTCTGATCACCCTCCCAGCTCATGACATGGCAGCGCTGATTGGTTTCATGCAATTAAAAAGAATCCTCCGGGCCGCAGGAGATAGGAAGGGATTTTAGGACAGAGGCACCAGCTCTGCCCAGGCAGGAGCCAGAGCTCACCTGGAATCTTCTGGGACGTGTGAAAGGGCAGCTCCAGCTGAGAGGCTTCCTGGCAAACCTCCAGAATCCACTCCAGACACGTTTTGAAAGCAGAGATTAACCCCGGGCGTGGCTTCCCCGGGCTCCACAGGGCAGAGCAGGGAACACACTCGGGGCTGCCTCAATTACACCCCACACGGGGCTGTTGTGGATGGATTTGCCACTTAGCTCTAATTGTTTTAGGCTGGTGTTGCATCCAGGATTCATTTCACTGTGAAAATCAGCAATAAAAGTTGCTTTGAATACCGAGGTGTGGAGGTTTTTCTCGGCTCCTGCTCAAAAAAGGTGGGAGGGAGCCTCAGCTGGCAACAGGCAGGTGTTTGTCGGGGTCAGAGCTTGGGGCTTCCCAGTCAGGACCTGGAAACTCGGGAATGGGTGACCCTGAGTCACAGAACCATGGAATGGTTTGGGTTGGGAGGGTCCTTAAAGTGTCTCCAGTGCCACCCCCTGCCATGGGCAGGGACACCTTCCTCTGTCCCAGGTTGCTCCAACCTGGCCTTGGGCCCTTCCAGGGATCCAGGGGCAGCCACAGCTTCCCTGGGCAACCTGTGCCAGGCCCTCCCCACCCTCCCAGGGAGGAATTTATCCTTAATATCCCATCTCAACCACCTGTGTGTGCCTTTAAAGGTAATGTTTTGGCAAATAAAAGAGGAAGATAACAAACAACACGAGCAAAGTGACACTAAAAACATCAGGAAGCAAGTCATGAGGTTATTCATCATTTTATTGCAGCATGTCCCAAATTAAGAGCAGGATAAAGCGGCCCCAGGATTTATTTATTTATTATTTTCCAGCAGAGGGTGAGCCAATCCCAGGTAATGAATTGCACCTCGTTGTAAAGCAATTGCCCCTTGCAGGGCTGAGGAGGCGGCTGCGGGGTTTTGGAGCCCTTCCAGCGGCGCCAGCAGACAGGGAAGTTGGGAAAGGAGCGTTTGGAAATGGGGATTTGCATTTGGAAATTCGCATCTCCCGTGGCAGCTTCGGGGCCGGGGCCGTCGGGGCTACTTCTGCTTGGGGCAGCACTGCTGGTGCTGCTGCTGCTGCTGCTGCTGGGGGAGGCTCTTCACGGGGCACTTGGCCTGCCCTTTGGGGGCCTGGCTTTGCTCCACACCCTTGGCAGGGGCCACACACTTCTCCTGGCACTGGGGAGGGAGGCACTGCTGCTGCTTCTGCTGGTGGGACGACATCCCTGCCGAGCCTGCAAGGAAACCCCAAAGCCGGGGCAGTTGTTTTAAATCCCCTCCACACACACGTCTCCTTTTGGGATAGCACGGTTTCAGGAGGTTCCTCAGCTCTGGCATCGACTCACCAGCCAAGAGGATGAGCTTTTGAGGTTAATCCTCCCACCCAAACCACTCCTGGCCATAAATCCCCGAGGATGCTGCTCTCCAGACCCGGCGAGGCCACTTCGCTGCCCCTCGGTGACTTTTTTTGGGCCCCCATCACACCCTCTGTGGGCTCAGCAGAGTGGCTGAGCCCTCAGAGAGGAACTGCACATAAAATGAGTGCCAGAGGCAAGCTCCAGCCTGACAGAGTCTGGCTCCAGCCTGACAGAGCCCGGCTCCAAGCAGGGAAGTGGCTGCGGGAGCTGAGGAGGGGACAAACATCGAGGGGGGGGGGTTTTCCTTCATTCCCTCTGCTCAAAAAATGTTTGCTGGACATTCCAGCTTGGACAAGCACAGAAGAAACGCAGGTATGAAGGCAAACTCGCTTGGCTCAAGGAGAACCTCAGAGCAGGGGTTAAAGCTGTTTAAAGAGGAGCAGAAAACTGGTGAGAGCTCGGTGCTGGGAGTGCTGAAAGCAGGAAATGGTCGGAGAACAGCCCCCTTTGGCAACGAGCACATCCCTGCTCAGGTCAGTGAGAGCCTCAGAGCAGGAGCTGCATCTCTGGCCACTAAATTTGGGTGAACTGAGAGGACTTTATACAGAAAAGTGGAACTCAGAGCCCTGGGAATCCAGGAGACCGAAGTGATCAGATGCTAAACCAGCTTCCCACGGGTGCCAGCTGCTGGCAGCTGATCCCCAACCCCTGCTGGTTATCCGCAGGATTCTTATCAGCCTGGGGAAAATTCAGAGGGTTGGCAAGGGGGTTCTGGGCCCAAAGAGGCAGCAGACCACAGTTTGGAACCTCAGAAAGCCTCCAACCCCCATCCTGTGCCTCTCACCCGCTGGGAGGAAAAGCTGGAGCTGGGGCTGGAGGGACAAACCAAGGACAAACCACCCCCACCCCAAAGCCCCAGAACCACCCCCTGGGCAGGCAGAGGGGCACGGGAGGACTCACCTGGAGTCTCACCTGGAGTCTCACCTGGTGTCTCCTGCTCTGGGAAGGAGAAGCCACTGGAGGTGAGGAGCTGCCCCGGCAGGAGGGTTTTATACCCTCCCAGGAGCTGATGACAACAGATTAACTCGGTGACCAGAGTCTTTCACAACCAGAACCTGCCCCGCTCACACCTCCGTGCTCCTGGACCACAGTCAAGGCCTGGGAAGGATCCCTCCTCTTCCAGCTGCGGGGGATTTGTTGTTTTTAATGCCAGGCACACCCAGGCTGGTAATCACGGGCTAATTTATTAATAATTCCCTCACCCCTGTCCTGGGCACGGATCCCACGGCTCTGCGGGGCTGGGACACAACTCATGTCCTCTCTGGAGGGAGCAGAGCGTGGTCACACAAAATTCAGGTGATAATTTCATCTGTGACCACAGCACAGACCCCCAGAAACCTGAGTGGGGTGGGGGAACCCCTGTGCCAGCCCCTGGCAAGGGCAGCAGGTCTGTCTTTGGCCTCCTGTGCTTCTGGATTTTGCTGTTGCCCTTCTCCAGTTTCCTCCCCCTAAAAGGAGAATAAAACACTTCATAAAGCCAAGAAATCAGAAATCTTTCCCCTGGTTTTTTCCTTGCACTTTGCTGTGGTTTTTCACTGCATTAACTTCGTTTTTAATGAACTGAATTCCTTTTTTCCAGACTCGCTGAAGTTGGGGCAGGATTTTTTTTTTTTTTTTTTTTTTTTTTTTGAGGATGGACCCACGTTGCAGAAAAATGTGGATTCCCCTTGAGATTTTTTCAAGGAAGGGACAGAGAAAATGTTCCATCTGAAGCCTTGGCTTTGCTGGAAAAGGAACCCTTGATTTTTCCCACCAACAACCCTTGGTTGTTTTTACCAACAATCCTTGGTTGTTCCCACCAACAATCCTTGGTTGTTTTTACCAACAATCCTTGGTTGTTTTTACCAACAATCCTTGGTTGTTTTTACCAACAATCCTTGGTTGTTTTTACCAACAATTCTTGGTTGTTTTTACCAAAAATCCTCGGCTATTCCCACCAAAAATCCTCAGCTATTCCCACCAAAAATCCTTGACTATTCCCACCAAAAATCCTTGGCTATTCCCACCAACAATCCTTGGCTATTCCCACCAACAATCCTTGGCTATTCCCACCAAAAATCCTTGGCTATTCCCACCAAAAATCCTTGGCTATTCCCACCAAAATCCTTGGTTGTTCCCACCAAAAATCCTCGGTTGTTCCCACCAAAAATCCTTGGTTGTTCCCACCAAAAATCTTTGGCTATTCCCACCAAAAATCCTTGGCTGTTCCCACCAAAAATCCTTGGCTGTTCCCACCAAAAATCCTCGGTTGTTCCCACCAAAAATCCTCGACTGTTCCCACCAAAAATCCTTGGCTATTCCCACCAAAATCCTTGGTTGTTCCCACCAAAATCCTTGGTTGTTCCCACCAAAATCCTCGGCTGTTCCCACCAAAAATCCTTGGTTGTTCCCACCAAAAATCCTCGACTGTTCCCACCAAAAATCCTTGGTTATTCCCACCACCAGCCCTCCACAGCCCCCATCCCAGTGTTGGACACATCCCCACCAGCTCCCTGACCCTCCCCAGGCTGACAGGGATGAAGTGGCACCAGTTTGCTGCAAATATCCCAGGAATCTGAGCAATCCCCAGGGATCTGACCAGGAGGGAAGTGTGTCAGGGCTTCTGGGACACCTTCTTCCCACCAGCACAGGAAACCTCGATGAGCTCAATCCAACAGGAGCCTCCTGCCACTTCCTCCGGGGTTTCCAGAGCCTGGCTGGGATTCCTGGGCCTGCTGCAGAGGAGAGGGAGAAGAGAAAAACTCCATTTGGTCGTTTTTCCTTGCACTTCACAGCAGCTTTTCACCGAAGCAGCTTCGTTTGTGACGAATTCAGTCCCTTTTCCCCAGGCCCTGGCTCTGACCTGCTGGAACTTCCCGGGTTTATTCCGGGCATGGATCCAGAAAAATGTTGATCCCCTGGGGATTTTTTTTTTTCCCCGAGGAAGGAGCTGAGGAAATGTTTCATCAGCCGCTGGATGTGGCTGGAGATGCTCCGAGCTCGGGCCCAGGTGACTCACCTGTGGGATGGAGCTGCACGTGACTCCCTGACCAGGACCTTTTCCGTGCCTAAGAGTGGGCACTGCTGTGGCATCAGCAGGTCCTTGGTGAGGCAGAATTGGCAGAATTCCCAGGGGGACCCCCAGGGTTTGTGTTCCACGGCAGGAATTAGGGGAGCACGTCCCTCGTTTGAGCCTCTGCTCCCCCTCCTCCCTCCCTCCTGCCCGGGCTGTGTCGGGAGCAGGGGTGGGTTGTTTGCCTTCCCCAGCCCTGGTTTTTTTTCCCCTCTCATTATTGGTGTCACCTCTCGGTGTCGACAGACGACAGACAGGCTGGAGAGGAATCTGCTGTTAAATTCCACACAAGGGCTCATTAGCAGCTCGTTTGGTAACAGCCTCTGCACACACCTAAATATAACTCTTTTCTTCTCCAGATTAGAGATTCCCCACCCCTGCCCTAATGACACGCTGGCTGGGGAGCAATTCTGCACGGCCCAGACCTGGGGATGGCGTGGCCAGAGGTGAACGAGTCCCACGGGAGGACAAAGGGAGCTTTATCTCCCAAATTCGGGCTTTCAAAGGGTTTCATGTCCCTCCAGACAACGGGCCTCCTTCAGCTCCAAAGTTACAACAAATAAAGGGGTATTTAAAGCCAAGTAAAACGTTATTGCACCTGCCAGGTGTTAATGAACCCCAAACTCCAACCCCTCTCTCAGTCAGGGAGGTGTTTCCTGCTCGTGGGCAGATAATGGACAGACACCCAAAGGACCTGCAGGTCCTGGCAGCAAAACTGCACACTGGGGGCTCAGGCCTGTTTCTGAACCACAGAAAGGTTCATCTCCTGAAGCCAAACCCCCCCTTTTCTATATTTGGCCAGTGGGGATGGTGGGAAGAGTTCATCCAACCCACCACTTTTGTCCAAGGCAGAATTTTTTAAAGGAATAATTAACATTCCAGCCAAGAACATTCGATTCCTTCTTGCTTGGATTTGAGGCTTTGTACTGGTTAAATTCACCTTTTAACAGCTTCCTTCTAGAATTAGAAGATAATTGCTCCACACTAAAATGCTGTTTGCAGCAGGCACAGAACCCTCTCCAGGCACAAACCCCTCCCCAGGCACAAACCCCTCCCCAGGCACAAACCCCTCCCCAGGCACAAAACCCTCCCCAGGCACAGCAGCTTTTGAAAACGAAAACTGAGGGAAGATGTTCCTGGGCCTGAGGACGTGGAGATGAAAAGAAGGACAGAAGACACAGGATGCCATCGATGGTCAGTTTTTATTGCTGAACACAGACACTACAAGAGGGAGGACACGAAAGAGAAGGGAAGAGCAAAAGAGGAGACATCTTCCACCAGCAGCTGCTGACAGCACAAACCACGGCTCAGCAACTGGGACAGCACAACCAGGGCTGGACATCAGGGACAGAAAAACCACAGCTGGACATCTGGGACAGAAAAACCACAGCTGGACATCTGGGACAGAAAAACCATGGCTGAACATCTTGGACAGCACAACCATGGCTCAATAATTTTCCAGCACAACCATGGCTGAACATCTTGGACAGAAAAACCACGGCTCAACATCTTTTCCAGCACAACTATGGCTCAATAACTTTTCCAGCATAACCATGGCTAAATATCTTGGACAGAAAAACCATGGCTGGACATCTTGGGCAGCACAACCATGGCTCAACAATTTTCCAGCACAACCATGGCTCAATAATTTTCCAGCCCAACCATGGCTGGACATCTTGGACAGCACAACCATGGCTCAATAATTTTCCAGCACAACCATGGCTCAATAATTTTCCAGCCCAACCATGGCTGGACATCTTCCCAAGAAGCCCAACAGTCCGATATCATCCAGCTGCAGCCACCAAAAGCAGCAGAGGTGCTGGGGCAGCAGGAGCAGAAGTGTCACAGGAGGGAAAGGGCAGAAACACTCGGGGAGGACATTTCCCAAGGCGAAGGCACTGGGGTGGGCAGAGCAGGAGGGGTCTCAGGGCGCGGCAGGGGGGTCTGTAGCCGGGGTGTCCGTTCCGGGGGCGCTCAGGGCTCAGCAGGGCCGGGAGCAGACGGGCTCCAGGCACACGGTGTCGCAGGACTCCACGCACTTGGTGGGGCAAACCTCCACGCAGGGGCCCTGGCAGGGCTCGGGGCACTTGGTGGCACAGGGCTCGGGGCACTGGGCCGGGCACTGCGGGGCGCAGGACTGGGCACAGACGTCCACGCACTGCGGGGCACAGACGTCCACGCACTGAGGGGCACAGACGTCCACGCACTGCGGGGCACAGGGCTGGGCACAGACATCCACGCACTGGGTGCTGCAGGAGGAGCTGCACTGGGTGGCACAGGGGGCCTGGCAAACCTCCACGCACTGCGCCGGGCACGGCTCGGGGCACACGGCCTGGCACGGCTCCACCACCCGCTTGACCCCCTTCTGCAGGCAGATGGGGGGGGGCAGGCAGGGCTGCTTGCACTGCTCGTAGTAGGACATCCTTCCCGGGGGGGGCACCGACAGGCACAGCTGCAAAGAGACACAGAAAATCGGGATATTGAGAGTGTTCCCCCCTCCAGGAGCCGATTCCCGGCGTGTGGGACCGTTCGTGGTCAGGGGGAGGAAAATATCGCCCGGGTGGGTGACTTCTGCCTTCAGATTTGGGCAGTTAACGCTGCCAGGTTATTCCTTCCTTTCCTGGGAATGCTCAGGAGTCGCCCTTAGGGAGCCCAGGGCTGTCAGCTTTAGAGAATCGCCCACAGTGAAACTCTGGAGGAGCCATGACATAAAAATGGTTCATTTCCTGGCTTTCTTAGTTAAATCAGGAATTTTTCCATGGCTTATCTATTGGTTGTCACTTCCTCAGATCCTCACAGCCACCTGAGCACGTCCCCCTGGGAGCAGACGTGGAGCTGCTGATGCCCAAAGACCACAAACTCAGACATTATCCCATAAAACTGTGGAATGGTTTGGGTTGCAATGATCTTAAAGATCATCTCATTCCACGCCCTGCCATGGGCAGGGACACCTCCCACTAGCCCAGGTTAGACTGGGCTGCAGACCCAGCCTGAGGATCCTCCGGATCGTGGGATGGCCCCGGAGTTGTCTCAGAATTCCCGGGCTCATCCTTTCCTGGGACAGGGCTTGGCCCAGAGGCTGCAGCTCCAGATTCCAGATAATTTGCTCCTCTTCTCCCAGGTGTCTCCTGCAGCTCTGCCTGCGGGAATTCTGCAGCTTCCTCCTTCCAGATGATGCCTCTTCCCACCCATCCCTTTTGAAGTGCCGGGAGTTACTCGGCAGGTCCACTCATTTATTTCATTTCCAGACTTAATGAGGCACGAAAAAAATTAACTGAGATGGAAGAGGAGGGAGGATGAGAGGCAACCACAGCTTCTGAGGAGGTGACAGAACATTTGCAAGCTACTTAAGGCAGAGCAAACTCTAAACAAGAGCGGAACATCCTCTCCCCAGTCCCCAGACAAATCCTGGAGGAGAAACCCCACAGGCAAAGCTCTGGAGAAACACCCTCCTGACCACAACAACCCACAGCACATCGGCTCCCTGATAAACCCGAGAGAGACTCACCAGTTCAGCCGTGCAGGTGAGGGAGGCAGGAGCCAAATGAAGTGGTGGGAGCATCCGAAGGCGAAGCTTTTATACGGCCCGAGCGGCGTCAGCTCCGGAAGCGCGGCAGCCCAGGGGGATGGACACCGACCACAAACAGCCTCCCCGGGCTCCACCTCCACGTGCTCGGCATATTTGCTCACATCCTAATTTTTGGATGGGAAACCCTCCTGCAGGAAGAGCATGTGATGCTGAGCAGGCTCCTCTCTCACCCCCTCCCCGAGTCAGGTGGTTCCCACCGGGAATGACGGTAATTAAAAACCAGCAGGTGAGGAATTAATTGCTTTTCAAAAGCAGATTTGGTGCGAGGGGCTGTTCTCAGCCCCCTGATTTCCATAAACCTCTGGATGACGCCTTTGGGTTTTTCCCAGTGGTTGTTATTAGGGAAGACGGACAATTAATTTGATTTACTATGAGAAATATCCCATCCCGATTCTCATGGAGAGGAGCAGCTGATTCCCCCAGTGGGCCACCACCAATTCCTGCTTCTTTGATACCTTTTAAATCAGCTCATTCATCCAGCCCACTCCTCCCCATGGAGTAACAACATCCCTGCTTGGCCATTCCAGCAGGGACACACCCGCAGTTACCCTGAGAACCTCATCAAACCCCTCAAGGCAAAGTATCCCTCGTTTTAGAGACATTTTTGGCTGCCAGAGGAGGGTGAAATGCTCCAGCTTAGGTGGGGTTCAGGCCCAGGATGCCACATTAACACACTGAAGGGGTTTGCTGGTAAAAACTGGGCTCCACAGCACGGAAAAAAAATCCTTGTTTCTCCAAGATATTCCAATCCCAGAGGTGGGATGTGGTGTGTGTGTGTCCAAAAAATGCCAGATGGGAGAAAAACCCAACCAGCCAACCCAAGGCAGCCCCTTCAGCATCCTGTTTACACTCCAGACCTGGAGTCCAGATGGAGAATTCCAGGAGTCAGCGCCGGATCCTCTCCCGTGCTGACATGGAAAGCCTGGAATTCCTGCCCTGGGCCCACGTGAGCTGCGGGATTTGCTCCTGACGTTCTCCCAGCGGCACCTCAGCGGTGGCTCAGCCTTTCCACAGACTCAGCCCCCCTCGTGCTCTTCCTCCTCCTCCTCCTCCTCCTCCCCTCGAGGCTCCTCCGCCCCGGGGGGGTTTTTAGGGATGGCAGGAATAAAATTGGGACTGGCAGAGTGTGGTTTGCTTGTCTCCAACACCTGATTCAGGGGCGGGGGAACACCCGTGGCTGCATCAAACAGGCTGCAAAATGAGCAGGGGACTGGCTGGGATTGAGGGGTTGAATATTTAGGCAGATTAATCCCTTCCCACCTTCTCCTCCTGGAGCTGCTGGGTGAGGAAATCGTCCTCCAGCACTTCCAGGTGCCCTCCCAGCAGCCTCCAGCAGTTTTCTCGCTGAGGAGCATCTCAAAGTCCTGCTTGGAGAGCTCTTTGTGCTCTCCTTGGGCTCCCAAACCACCACCAGGGACCGGTCCCACCCTCCCTTCCCACACCGAGTTATTTTACACCCCGTTGTTACATTTGATGGGCAAGAAATCCCCTTCTGAGAGGACACATAAATTTATCTGCGTTTGTAACAGGTGGGAACATCAGAGGGCTGGATCATTACCCCTTAATTGACCCTTATTTGTGGGTCTCTATTACATTTATGAGCAATCTGCTCCTTTGACTGCTCACATCGATGGCAGTGAGTCAGGACCCCACAGCAACACCCTTTGGTGGCCCTCGTTTGGTGGCCAGAGCTTGGTCTGCTGCTGCAGCAGAACTGCCCCCTGAGCACTGGATTCTGCTGCCCAGGAGCCTTTTTTTCTGAAAAACCCCCCAAAACATCACCTTGCCAACACTTCTGGCTCCCAAGAATCCGAGGAGCTCTTCGTGTTTCACCACCAGGAGCTACCAAAGGGGGAGGCAGGGGAAAAAACAAACAAACAAACCTATTTCATGAACTGCTGAACAATTTGCTTTAAAATAGGATCCATCTGGGTTTCACACAGCCCTTGGTTTACCCCAGAGCCTCCTACAGGAGTTTTCCTGCTCTGTACCATCAGCAAAGACTTCCAAGATCATCAAGTCCCTCCTGTGCCCCATCCCCACCTTGGCACTCAGTGCCACAGCCAGTCCTTCCCTGGGCACCTCCAGGGCTGGGGACTCCAAACCTCCTTGGGCAGCCCCTGACAAGGCCTGACCACCCTTTCCAGGAGGAAGTTCCTCCTCATGGCCAACCTGACCCTCCCCTGGCACAGCTTGAGGCCGTTTCCCCTCCTCCTGTCCCTTGTTCCCTGGGAGCAGAGCCTGACCCCCGCCAGCTCCCCCCTCCTGTCAGGGAATTCCAGAGCCAGAAGGTCCCCCCTGAGCCTCCTTTTCTCTGGGATGAGCCCCCCCAGCTCCCTCAGGAGCTCTCCAGCCCCTTCCCCGTGTCCGTTCCCTTCCCTGGACACGTTCCAGCCCCTCCGTGTCCCTCTTGCTGTTGTTGCCCAGGACTCACATTTTGCTGAAAAAGCCTTTTCACAGGAATCTGGGATTCTCCCCATTTCCTCAGCCCTCCCAGCCCACTCTGCTGCACCCGCCTGCAATTAAATCCTATAATCTGGGGCTTCCTCACACCCCACTTTCCCCTGTCACCCTTCCCCGCCAGGGCGGGGTGGGAGGGTGTGATCCAGCACAATTCCAGCTGGTGGAATTGTGTCCAGCCTTCCTCTGGCTCTGGGAATAGCTGGGATGCCAGGGGGCTGAGTGGGGGGTGCCCTTGGCCTCACATGAGCACGAGTGGCTCACCTGTGGCTCACCTGCCCCCTGCCCCAGGGCCTGTTTGCTCAGGGAATGAGCTCATCCCTCCTGGGGACGAGGATGAGGAGCCCCAGCCCGGCCCCATCCACCCCTTTTCCTGTTTACTGGGGCAGGTGAGTGCTCGGGCAGGAATGATAAACGAGCACCTGGATAATTAAACCTCGGGAAGAGGAACTAACTGTGGTCAGGGAAAAATGCCTCAGCTCTTTTATCCTTCGCCTTCGGACTCTCAAAGAGATTTGCTTTGATTTCCTCGGCGTTTTGGGAAGGAAATCCGGTTTTCCGTGGGATTTTTTTTGTGTTTTACTGGATAAAGCTGCGTTTTGATCTCCGAGGAGCACCTTGCAGAGCTCAGAGCACGTGGCCTGACAGGACAAGAACTGTGATTCCACCACGTTTTCTCACCCTGAGCTGCAGTTTTCTCCCTGTTGGGACAGTTCCGTGGGTGTAGTTTGAACACCCAGGTGCTGATCCAGGGATCCCTGTGTCCCTGTTTCCCTGTTTCCCTTCCTCCAGCCCCACCTGGAAATGAAGTTTCAGCTCTCTGCTGAGCCGAGGTGAATTAAAATCTGAAGGATTAAATATCATGCAAACACCAAGCCATGAGAAGGGAAGAATCTTATCTGGGTGCCATTTTTCCCACCCGCAGTTCCTTTATTCCCAGAGGGTTCTTCCATTTGATTTGGCAGCAGGAGAAAAGGAAATTGTTGCCTGCACAGAACCTTTTAGTGAGTTTTAAAGGAGTTCTGGGGTAAAATTAAACCTGCACGGGGAGAATTTGTGGGGTTTTTTTTATGCTGGTTCACCCCAACCTGCTGAGAGAGGAGGATGGAGACAGAACTGTGAGGGGTGGGATGGTTTGTGTGAGGCCAAATGTCCCCAGACCGCGTCCCTTGGGTGGGATTTGTCACTTCCCACTCCCGGCTGGCTCCTCTTGCCGAGGTGAGACGGTGACAATTCCAGGGGAGGCACCAGCCCTGTGCCCCGGGGTGTCCTCAAAGAAGGAGCCGGTGGGTGCTGCCAGATGGGCACACCCTTGTCTGCCGCCTCCCCCGCGCTCCTGTCGCTCCTCCCTCCAGCATTCCAGGAGGGATTCGCTCACCCAAACCCTGCCCTGGCCCATCTCCCTGCCTGGAAACCTGCGGAGCACAGAACCTGCAGAGCACAAAACCTGCGGAGCACAAAACCTGCAGAGCACAGAACCTGCAGAGCACAGAACCTGCAGAGCACAGAACCTGCAGAGCACAAAACCTGCAGAGCACAGAACCTGCAGAGCACAGAACCTGCACAGCACAGAACCTGCACAGCACAACCTTCCTCTGTAACAGGGAGGAGGTTTGGAGCCCCCGAGGACGTTCCTGACTCCCGGGTGAACAGTTTTCCAGGAGATTTGGGGCCGAGGAGGAAGCGATGGGAGCTTTGGAGCACTTTGGGAACCCACCTTTGGGGTTCCAGAGCCTTTCCTAACCCACGGCAGGGGGATTCCTCGGGATGTGCAGCACCCCCTGTCCCAGCAGTGAGCTGGGATATTTGGGATATTTGGGATAGCAGGCCCTGAGCTCTGCTCTGGGGGGACCAGGGACAGGACCCAGGGAGTGGCTGGAGCTGTGCCAGGGCAGGGTCAGGTTGGATATCAGGAAAATTCTTCCCCCAGAGGGTGCTTTGTTGGGCACTGACCAGGCTCCCCAGGGCAGTGGGCATGGCCCCAAAGGCTGCCAGAGCTCCAGGAGCATTTCCAAAAGCTCTCAGGGGTGTGGTGGGATTTTGGGATGTCCTGTGCAGGGCCAGGAGCTGGACTTGATGATCCGTGTGGGTCCCTTCCAACTCGGGATGTTCCTTGATTCTCTCATCCCAGAGGGGTCTCAGGTCTCCAGCTGCTGCCTTAGACCTTTCCAAGCATTCCAGAGGGAGCTGCCACTCTGCAGATATCGGGATTTTAGGAAGAAATCAAAAGAATAAAACAGGAGTCCAGGGCAATACAGAAGTGAAGGGAACACTGGGGTGGTGCCAAGATCGTTTGTTTTATTCGCAGGTGGGAAGGGGAAGGTGACAAAGGAACAACAAACAAGGACATTCCTCCACCAAGATCAGGGCAAGGAGGAGTTACAGGCTCTTTCTCCCAGGAAATATTCCCGGGGGCACAAAAATCACTCGGTTACATGTACAAGGAAAGGCACTTTCTTGAGGTAAACACGGCAGGAATGGTGCAGAACGTGAGGATTTTCTGCTCCCGGAGCAGGGAGGGCACCGGGAAAACAAGGACGTGAGGGAGAGGTCCAGGGATTTACAAACCTCTCAGTCCTCGGCCTTTGGAGACCCCCCAGGGCAGTGGCTCTGCAGGGCGGGGTCTCCTCGGGATCCCACCCGGGAGCCCCCTCAGAGCCCCCGGAATTTGCGGGAGCGGAGGGGGCAGCGCCGGCCGCAGGCGGGGCAGGCCTGGGTGGCACAGGGGGTGGGACAGGACACCTGGGTGGCACAGGGGGTGGGACAGGACACCTGGGTGACACAGGGGGTGGCACAGGACTCCACGCGCTTGGTGACGGCCTGGACGCCCCCACAGCAGGGATCCACACACCTGGTGGTGCACTTGGTCACCTCCTGGCAGCAGGGATCCACACACCTGGTGATGGATTTGGTCACCTC
>NW_016690530.1:181961-182831 GCF_001604755.1 Lepidothrix coronata | reverse complement strand
GCATCTGGTCACGTATCCACAGCAGGGATCCACACACCTGGTGGTGCACTTGGTCACCTCCTGGCAGCAGGGATCCACACACCTGGTGGTGCACTTGGTCACCTCCTGGCAGCAGGGATCCACACACCTGGTGATGGATTTGGTCACCTCCTGGCAACAGGGATCCACACACCTGGTGATGGATTTGGTCACCTCCTGGCAGCAGGGATCCACACACCTGGTGATGGATTTGGTCACCTCCTGGCAGCAGGGATCCACACACTTGGTGATGGATTTGGTCACCTCCTGGCAGCAGGGATCCACACAGGTGGTGGTGCATTTGGTCACAGGTCGACAGCAGGGATCCACACACCTGGTGGCACATCTGGTCACACAACAGGGATCTTGGCATGTGGTGATGCACTTGGTCACTCTGTCACAGCAGGGATCCACACACCTCGTGCTGCACTTGGTCACCCTCTCACAGCAGGGATCCACACACCTCGTGCTGCGCTTGGTGACTTTTTTGCAACAAGGATCCACACACCTGCTGCTGCTCTTGGCCCCTTTCTTGCAGCAGGGATCTCCACACTTGGGAGAGCACTTGGTCGTTTTCTTGCAACAGGGATCCACGTACTTGGAAGAGCACTTGGACACTTTCTTGCAGTAGCAGGGATCCACACACCGGGTGCTGCATCTGGTGACACAGCAGGGATCTTGGCATCTGGTGGTGCATCTGGTCAGGTCCTGACAGCAGGGATCCACACACCTGGTGGTGCATCTGGTCACACAGCAGGGATCTTGGCATCTGGTGGTGCATCTGGTCAGGTCCTGACAGCAGGGATCCACACACCTGGTGGTGCATCTGGTCACACAGCAGGGATCTTGGCA
>NW_016690530.1:174274-180829 GCF_001604755.1 Lepidothrix coronata | reverse complement strand
ACTTCCCGACAGCAGGGGTCTTGGCACGTGGTGACACACTTGGTCACCTCCTTGCAACAGGGATCCTGACATGTGGTGGTGCACTTGGTTACTTCCTGACAACAGGGATCTTGGCACGTGGTGGTGCATTTGGTCACCTCTTGGCAGCAGGGATCCACACAGGTTGTGGTGCACTTGGTCACCTCCTGGCAACATGGATCTTGGCACGTGGTGGTGCATTTGGTGACCTCCTTGCAACAGGGATCCTGACATGTGGTGACACACTTGGTCACCTCCTTGCAGCAGGGATCCACACAGGTCGTGGTGCATTTGGTCACCTCCTGGCAGCAGGACTCCTGGCACATGGTCCCTTGGGAGCAGCAGGGATCCCTACAGGTGGTGCTGTAGCTGGTCACCCCCTGGCAGCAGGGAGGGACCCCCGAGGCCATGGCGAGGCCACAGGGCCCCCCACAGCCCGCAGCCTGTGCCAGCCCCAGCCCGCCCAGCTTCACGTAGGTGGTGCTGCCCTGGGGCACTCTGGTGTAGCAGTAGGAGGGATTCCTGCAGGGATTCCCGCGGGGAGGCAAGCAGAAGCTCTGCTGGAAGCTGCAGGCGGTGCCGCGGGGATCCGGGCGGGTTTTCACGGGACAGCTCCTCACCAGGACGGCGGGGGGGGGGATGCAGATCTGGGCCGTGGGGCAACCGCTGGGGCGACGCATCTCGGAGGGGAGGGGGGAGGCTGGAAGCAGGAGAGGAACAAATCCTGTGAGAAACAGGCATTCAGCCCTCCCGGGGCTGTTTCACACCCAGAGCTAAACCATCCCTTCTCCAGAGGAACCCCGAGCTGGGAAAACAGCCTGGAACCCACAGCGGGGAATGAACTCGCCTGGAGAGCGTTTTGGGCGAGTTGGTGGCTGCTCTCAAACCACTTCTCAGGGCGGGAAAGAAAAGTTCCTTGGGCTCAGCCGGGTTATCCTGCGAGGTCTGAAGACACAACAACCACCCCCAGCCACCCAGGGCTCCCCTTGGTTTGGGATTCACCTTTGGCTTTGCTTCCCTGTTTCCACCCAAAAAGGAGACGACTCAGGTTCTGACCTCGCCCTGTCCCTGCTCAGCCCCTCAGCCAGAGGAGGGACTGGGGGTCCCATCCTGGAAAACTTCCACAGGGAAAGGACCCCACAGCTCCCAGCACAGCTGCTTTCCCAGCTCTCCCACACAAGTCCTGGCTCTTCTCCCCCAGACTCCCTTCCAGGCAGCCCGAAAGTCTCCACTTCTTATCTCCCCTCCCACTTTTCCCCTTTGAAGTCCTAATGTTGCCTTTTGATCTCTCCCAAGCCCGACAATTTCCTGGTTAAAACAGGAGAGCAAAGTCACCGGGGAGGGAGAGAGAGAGAGGCTGGTCCACTCTCGGACACATCTTGATGGAGAAAGAGTAAAACAGGCAGCAAATAAAGCCTGGTGGGAGATGGAATTAATGTTTACCCCCAGCTCAGCTGCTGGATAACCCCCCCACACACAAATCTCACCAACCAGAAGCACCTCAAAGTCTTTTTAAGTCTCTCCTGCCACACTTGGAACTGAAATAACCCCAAGCACTCCGTGACTCCCCAGCAAACCCAGCGAGACTTACCCAGTTCACCACCAGCAAAGACCCAAATGAAACCCCACAGGTTTGAGGGACTCGACAATAAGAATCCTTTTATAGGATTTCTGTGTCCGTGGCTCCGGAAGTGAGACACCTCAGGGGTATGGAAATCCAATTTTTTAATAATCCGGACCTGTTCCACCTCCAGTCCTTCAATTACTTTGCCTCCATTATAATTTTTAATGCTGCCCAGGTGGGACACTATGACTGCTGGAATTCCCCATCCACGCATTTCCTACGGAGGGCAGGGAAACAAAGAGCCGATGATCCAGCCTGGAAACAATCCCCCCCCCCTCGGGATTAAACTTTGCTTGGATAAAAGTTGTTTTGGGACATTTTCTGCACCTTCTGAGACAGCCCCACAGGACTCTGGAATTTTGTTCTCCTCTGCTCTGGGACTTCCCTTGTTCTTCCCAGACACACAAGATTCCTCCAGCTGAGAGTTTTGTTCCTAAAAAGTCTGGTCACGATTCCCCTCGTTGCAAACTTGCAGCCAGTGCCTCTCCCCCCCTCCCTGGGGATTTCTGGGAAGAGCCTCCCCACTAATACCTGTCAGGCAGCTGCAAGGATCACCCCCAAGCCTTTCCCAGGGGGAGCAAATCCTTCAGCCTCTCCCAGCCCATCTTCTCCTCGAGGTCTCTGGAAAAACCCTGGTGGTCTCCCCTGGGCTCACTCCAGAGATTCCAGATTATGTTGGGACCTCTCTGGTGCTGTGGGACCCAAACTGGGCACGGCAGCCAAGGGTGGTCTCACAGGAGCCCGATGAGGGGGAGCACTCACCCCTCACCACCCCCCCGTGACTGTTGGGTTTTTGGAACACTGAGAGGCCACCTGGGAGCACCCAAATTTCCTGGGCAGCTCCAGAACATCCCTTCTCCTCCACCAAGGGCAGTGTGGCACCACAACCAGAATCCACGGAATCCCTGAGGCTGGAAAAGCCCTCCAAGAACATCCAGTCCCCCCTGTGCCCCATCCCCACCTTGGCCCCAGCCCAGAGCACTCAGTGCCACGGCCAGTCCTGCCCTGGGCACCCCCAGGGCTGGGGACTCCCCCACCTCCCTGGGCAGCCCCTGACAAGGCCTGAACACCCTTTCCAGGAGGAAATTCCTCCTCATGGCCAACCTGACCCTCCCCTGGCACAGCTTGAGGCCGTTTCCTCTTGTCCTGTGTCATCACCTGGGAGAAGATTCTGACCCTCACCCGGCTCCCCCCTCCTGTCAGGGAATTCCAGAGCCAGAAGGTCCCCCCTGAGCCTCCTTTTCTCCAGACTGAGCCCCCCCAGCTCCCTCAGGAGTTCTCTAGCCCCTTCCCCGTGTCCATTCCCTTCCCTGGTCCCGCTCCAGCCCCTCCCTGTCCCTCCTGCCCTGAGGGGCCCGGCCCTGGGGGCAGCCCTGGATGTTCCCTCCCCGGTGCCCAGCACAGAGGGACACAACCCCTGCCCTGCTCCTGTGCCCACAACTCCTTTGGATCCAACCACTGGTGGGGATTTTGGCCACGTTTGTGAGGATCTTCAGGGTCCCTTTGGCTCCTTCCAGGGCTCCTCCTGCCGTGGCCCCTCCGGGGTGAGGGGGGATGAACCCTCTGTGTTTGGGGCTCTGCCCACCCCGGCCCTGGCAGTGCTTTGGTGGTTTGCTGGGCCTGTTTCTGGGGTGTAGCAGTGACACCAAGTATCCTGGTGACACCAAGTGAGTGTCCCCGGGGGGAGATGGTGACTGGTGTGGAACTGGGACAGCCTGGGCCTTCCTACCTTCCACAGCTCCTGTTCCTGCCTGAAAATCCCTCTTTATCAGAGGGAAGAGAAGAGCCAACCGGTGGAGAGCCCTGGGAGGGATCAAAGGCTCTGAAAGCTCCTTCCCTGCTCGCTGCCAAGCAGCCTGAAGTCAGCGGGTGACACAACATCAGACCAGTATTTCTGGCACCCAGAAGTGAGGGAATGTTTCACCTGGAGACCAAGGTGTGTCCTCATGTCTGCTCTTCCTCCTCTGAGGGCGTGTGTCCAGTGCAGACACTTTGGGTTATAAAGTAGAGAGAGAGAAACCTGGGATCTGTGAGCACCCGGACTGACAGTTCCCTGCCGAGCACAGGGGTGGGGATTGGTGGAATTCTGCTGGGTTTGGTGAACCAGAGGGATGAGAAGGGGGTTGTCGCTCCTTCCATCACCCACCTGCTCCTCGGTGATGTACCTGCACGAGGACAGAGGCAATGGAGACGTTGTTTGACTCAGAACTTTGGGAGCAATCACAAAACCCCTCGAGACAGGGGATGACACGAGAGTTTCCAGCAGCACCGTGTCCCAAGGGGAGAGGGGCAGGGACAGAAGGAGGTCAGACGTGGCTAAAAATAAAAGAATCCCCCAAATCCCACATCCCATCCTGTCTCTAATGGACCCCATGAGGTGTTTGTTGGGCTGGAGGATGTTTGACCCCAAAACCGCCCCGTGACCACCTGAGAGCGGGCCGGGAGTCCACTCATTTCCCAAATTCCTCTGAGGGGCCACGTGGATTCCCAAGCCAGCCCAGCTCCCTCCAGGTCGTGCTCCAGCCACGGAAATAGGCGGTTTCCATTAAAAATAATTAGTCAAATAATCCATCACGGGGCAGAGGCGGAGCGAGGCCGGATTTGGGATGGGGAACCCGTCTGGGTGCCTGGGGCTCCCCAGCTCCCGGGGCCAGAGGACACGGCAGGCACATCCCAGCTCCGAGGTCTGCCCGTCCTGCCTTCGCTGATCCTGAGCTGGGTAAGTTCCTCTGGGATCCTGCAGGTCCCAGCCTGGTGCTGGGCTTTAATTTCCCACCACTGAAAGAGATTCCCGGGAAAGGGGAATTTCTTGGCTCCCAACCTCCTTGGGGAGAAGGGTTTCGAGGAGCACCGACCTTCCTTCCTGCTGGCTCTGCTGGAGTTCCCAGGGATGCTCCTCAAAACGCCTCCTGTTGTCCCAGCACCGGGTCGAGAGGGATAAAAACCCCCTCTGGCCCAAACTGCTCTGCCTGTTGGGATCAGGGAAGTGGCTGCAGCATCTCTGGAGTGCCAGGTAAGCGTGTCCAGCCTCGTGGGGAACCTGCACAACTGCATCTTGCTCTTACCTGTCCGGCCTGTTGCTGCTTTTAGTCACGGCAGGGGTAGGACAGGGATGGCTGCACCCCTGGGGATCCCCAGGGAGGAGTTCCAGGACAAGGAGAAACCACCTGGAGGAGAGAAGGGATTGGCTTGACATTTATAAGCCTGAAAATGTGGCTGGAATCCGCTGCTCTCCCAAGAAAACGTCGTTGAAACTGCAAACCTTTGGCTGCAAACGGACCCCGAAAGGAAAAGCTGCTTTTGAAGGTTTTCAGGGGAAAACAACAGAACCACCCCGAGTTTCGCTGAATGGCTGATGTTTTGGGGGGGAGCAGCCACGAGATTGCCCTTTTCCTTTCAGCTCCCCCGCGGCGTGGAAGGATGAGCTCCCCGTGCCAGCTGCCCTGCCCACCCCCCTGCTCTGCCCAGCCCGGCCCCTGCCCCGAGCTGGACCCTGCCCTGGACACCCCCTCCTGCCCCCAGCTCACCTCCCAGGTGGGTCCCTGCCCGTGCCAGGGGCAGAGCTTTGCCCTCGGGTGTGGGTTCGGGTGTGGGTGCCCTTCCTTGGGACTCCCCTGGAGGAGGTTGGGGCTGGACACGGGGAAGAATTCCCTCCTGGGAAGGGTGCTCAGGCACGGGAAGGGGCTGCCCAGGAGGGTTGGGGACTCCCCACCCCACCCCTGGAGGTGTCCAAGGCCGTGGCACTGAGTGCTCTGGGCTGGGGGACGAGGTGGGGAGGGGGCACAGGGGGGACTCGGGGACCTTGGAGGGCTTTTCCAGCCTTAATGACTCCGGGATTCCGGGATTCCCCTTCCAGTCTGCGGCCTCTCCAGCAGAGCTCTGCCCCCCTGAGACCTGCGTGGACTCGCCCCCCGTGAAGCTCCCCGGATCAGCCCTGGAGCCCTGCACCATCGAGACCCCCGGGATGGGCGTGCTGACCTTCCCCCTGCAGAAGAACATCCTGGCCGTGGAGCTCTGCCCCTCGGACGGGATCCCCGTCCCTCCCGACGAGCTCTGCCCGGCCCAGCCCCTCGGGGCCCGCCTGGAGAGCATCTCCCTGGGGGAGCCCTGCACCCTCGAGGTGCTGGAGCCCTGCCCGGAGGGGCCCTGCCGTGCCCGGGGGGTGGGAATGGGCGATCCCCGCTCCTGCGCATCCCAGAGCGCATCCCAGAGCGCATCCCAGAGCGCATCCCTCCCGGAGCCGGGGGCGGGCACGGAGCCCTCGGGCCAGGGGACGTGCACGGCGGGGCTTGGGGACAGCGAGGACACGGCCAAGGCTCCCGGAGCCTGCTCCTCGTTCCGGCTGAGCAGCCGAACCGCCGGGATCGTGGAGCGCTGCCTGGCCCGGTGCCAGGGCTGGTTCAGGGGCAAGAACTGAGAGAAGGGAGAGCGGGAGGAAGGAGAGAAAGAAGGGAAATGAGGGAAATAAGAGAAAGAAAAATAAATAAGAGAAATAAGAGAAACAAGAGAAATAAGAGAAACAAGAGAAATAAGAGAAACAAGAGAAATAAGAGAGATAAGAGAAATAAATAAGAGAAATCAGAGAAATTTTTTGGTCATTTAATCTCTGAGATCATCGAGTCCAACCTGTGCTCCATCCCCACCTTGGGGACTCCCCCTCCTCCCTGGGCAGCCCCTTCCAAGGCCTGACCGCCCTTTCCAGGAGGAAATTCCTCCTCATATCCAACCTGACCCTGAACCAGGGATGGTCAGCAGAGCAATCGTGTGCCCTGTGGTGCCAACTGTGCCCTTGTGAGGGACCAGATCCAGATGGATGCTTTCCCAGGTCCCTGTTTCCTGGGAATGTGCAGCTTTTCCTGGTCCCTGTTCCCTGGGAATGTGCAGCTTTTCCTAGTCCCTGTTCCCTGGGAATG
>NW_016690530.1:169372-171416 GCF_001604755.1 Lepidothrix coronata | reverse complement strand
TTCTGGGTCTGGGGTCTGGATCTGGGGTCTGGGTTCTGGGTCTGGGGTCTGAGTCTGGGTCTGGGGTCCCAAAACCCCCCCGAGGTGTCTGTGGGTGCCCCCCCAGCTCAGACACAGGAGCGTCCTCTGGTGCCCAGGGGAGGGAAGGTGGGAGGATTCTCCTGCTGGAGCCTGGAGAGGCCCAAAGGCTCCAGGAATTCCCGGCAGAGGAACAGCAGCACTCAGAGGTGAGGAGGAGGAGGAGGAGCTCTGGGATCAGCTTTGTCCTGTTCACGTCACAATTCCACACAATTCCAGAATCGCTGAGGTTGGAAAAGCCCTCCAGGATCATCAATTTGACCCGTCCCCACCTCGTCCCCCAGCCCAGAACACCTCCAGGGATGGGGACTCCCCACCTCCCTGGGCAGCCCCTTCTGACACCAGGCAGCCCTTCCCGGGAGGAAATTCCTCCTGAACTCCTTTCCCTGAATTTCCTTTCCTTTCCCGGGCCTAAAGCTATTCCAACAAACTTCTGAGTCCCTTTGCACCTTCAGAAAAATTAATTTGCTCCCTGATAAATTCCAGATTTCGGATTAAAACATCCCCGTGAATCCGTCACGAGCAAATGGAGCTCGGAAAAATCCTGGAGGATCAGGAAGGGGGACGAGATAATCCGAGGTCCTTGTGCCCCTTTGTGAGTCCGGGGGCACAAATGCAAAGGTTTAATTAACTCCCCCACAAGTATCATTAACACAAGTATTAAAACTGTCTCAAAACAAGAAAAGGATCCTCCAAAGCCTTGTTTCCAGGCGAGATATTAATTCCCAATTTGAATTGTGGGATTATTCAAATACAGGGCCTTTTAGATATTAAAGGCATTGCTGCTGCTTTGCCACAGGGAGCCTCAGAATCCAATTATCTCCGAAGAAATATGCTAAATGTGCTCATTAACATGTAAAAAAGTGGAAACCTGTATTAGGGGAAAGCTGATGTTTTACACTTCTTAATGTCACAGAGAATTAGGGACAAAGGAAGTTGCAGCAGAGAGAACTTGAAATGCCTGAGCAGCACAGGAAAATAAAGGATTTTAACCCAATTAGCTTAATTCCTGATAATGACACAGATGGAAGGATAAAAACGCCCTGGAAAAATGGGCTCCATCCAGCCCTGGGAAAGTTTAGGAATCCTGCTCCGGGCGTGGAACGAGGCAGGAAGAAAAGCCTGAAGCTGGGGGGGAAATGCCCTCAGCCCTCGGCAAAAGGGAGAAGGAAACAACGGGGGGAAGAGGCAAAGGAACGCCAGGAAGGCAATAACAGGGATAAAACTCCTGATCCCAGGCTGCACAGCCGCTTTTCCCTCCCAAAACCAGCCCCGTCCACTGGAGCCCCGAAGATTCCCAGGTCCCCAAAGCCCCCATTTGCCCCCATTTTGTCACCTGAAACCTTCGGTGCAGCACCTTCCCTCCTTCCCCAGCCCCCGCCTGCCCCTCTGCCCTTCCCCGCCGAGAGGGAACAATCGGGATTATCCCGGGAGAAACAGTCCTTTCCCGCTTTATTTTCCCATTGGGAAACTCGGAGCGCTCCGACCCAACCCCACACCCGGAGCCCCGGACCTCGAACGCCCCAAAATCCCGGAATCCTCGGGGTTGGAAGCACGAGGGTTTCCAGCCCCTTTCCCGCCCCAAAAGCGCTTCAGGTTCCCCCTCAGGCGAAGGGGTTGGGGGGCAGCTCCCCGAGCCCCCCCCCCGGGGCCACCGCATGTCCCTGTCCCGTTCTGGGGCCACCACGTGTCCCTGTCCCGTTCTGGGGCCACCTCGTGTCCCTGTCCCGTTCTGGGGCCACCGCGTGTCCCCGTCCCGCTCCCGGTGCCACTTGGTGGCACTGTGGGAAAAGATTTCGTTGCTTGGATGCCGATCTCCCGACCGGGATCCGGGAGAATCCCAGAATCCCTGAGGATGGAAAAGCCCTCCAAGAGCATCCAGTCCCCCCTGTGCCCCATCCCCACCTTGGCCCCAGCCCAGAGCACTCAGTGCCACGGCCAGTCCTGCCCTGGACACCTCCAGGGC
>NW_016690530.1:164832-167241 GCF_001604755.1 Lepidothrix coronata | reverse complement strand
GCAGGACACCCCTCAAATCCCAGAGGGTGAGACCCCAGAGCAGGAGCAGGACACCCCTCAAATCCCAGAGGGTGAGACCCCAGAGCAGGAGCAGGACACCCCTCAGGGTGACGGGGCTGAAGCAGCAGGAGGGGATCCAGAGGGAGGGGAGATCCTGGACACTGCGACCCCAGAGCAGGACAGAAACACCCGGGAGGCTGAAGAGGCTGAAGAGGCAACCAAACAGGACCCAAAAACCCCCCAGGCCCCAGAAACTGAGGCACCAGGAGAGGGTTCAAAGCACCATCAGAGCCCAGAGCCCGAGCCAGCAAAGCAGGACCTGAATCCTCCCTCTGAGACACGAGGAAAAGACCCCCGGAGGGTCTGTGAGGCCCCTTGGAAAGCCCCCAACCCTGGGCAGACCCCGGAGCTGCTGCCCCCACAGTGGGGTGCAAGCCCCCAGCAGGATGCCAAGGCCCAGGGAACACCCCACGACCCAGACTGGCATCGAATCCCTGGATCCAAAGTGCTGGGGACGGAGCACAGCGAGGCACAACAGCTCCAAGGACAACCCAGGGTGGACCAGCAGCTCCTGCAGCCTCTGGACAAGTGGCCACCAGAGCAGTGAGGGCTGGGACGAGCCCAGGCTGCTCCCCCTGCCAGGAGTGGGACAGTTTGTCCCGTCCCACTCTGGTTTTTCCACTTCTATTTGTCATTTTGTGCCTAATTCCTTCTCAGCCCCCCCGTTGGTGCCGAGCTGGGCGTGACCCGAGGCCTCCCCTCTCCCCCCTGTGTGAGCAAAGCAATAAAACCAAAGGCAAAATTCCGTGTCCTGGGTGTGTTTGTGCAGATGTGGCTTCAGGGGAGGCAGAAATGGGGGTCAACACCACGGCAGGAGCCACCTGAGCAGGGTCCTCACCCGCTCCAGGGGTGTGAAAATAAAATAAAGAGCTGCTTTAAAACCGAGCGGGAGGGATTCGTCCCATCAAACCTCCCTCAGTAATAAGCTCCAAAGAGAGGAGCACGGGAGGGAGACCAAAAATCCCCATTAGCTGTGGGAGCCTGAAAAAGCAGGATGGGGATGTGCTGGGCAGAGGGAAAAGGGTGATTTGGGCACATCCCGTCCCAGCAACAACGGGGAGGGCAGAGATGAGAGGCTGGCCCAGGGGCTGGAGCTGATCTCACCCTCAGGTCGAGCTCAGGGGCACTTTTCCAGGCAGGCACGTAGGAATGTGGGTGGCTGGGAGGGTGGTGGAGTCAGTGGGGGTTATTAGGGGGTGCTGGAGCACCAAGGCAGCCCCAGGGCTGCGGATCCCGCACGGAGGGAGACGCTCGACCTGTTCTTCCCCAGTGCAATCTTTCACCTGTGGCCTCTCAGAGGCATCAGAGGGTGATAAATCCCCCCCAGCTCCTGCTCTGTGGTCGGTGACCGGAGCCCTGGCTGGGAAATCCAACGTCATCCCCCCCAGACACCCCCCAATTTCACAGTTGGCTCAGCCCTGAATCAGAAAACCCCACGTTTCAAAACCACCCCCGGCACCCACGGCGCCAGAACGAGCTGGTTTCCACGTGCTGAACCAAAAACTAAATGGATCCGACGGTTTCCACGTGCTGAACCAAAAACTAAATGGATCAGACCCCCCAAAGTGCAGCCCTTTGCTCTGCTGCTGGTGAAATATCCGGGCAATGATAAACTGTGAGCGACCTCACGTCGTGTGGACACACGAGGGGAGAGTCCAGGGTTAAACCAGCACCTGCCAAAACCCACCTGCAGCTCAGACATCCCTCAGAATGTTTCATTTTCCAGAAAACTCCACTTTTTTCTTGTAAAACCTCAGTTCGAGGTTTGTCCAATAGGTCTTGGTTCATATTAGCTCTGGCTCAGGGTCTAAAATCCCAAATTTGCCTGCAGATGTCACCTTTTGCAGCATCAATAAATATCAACACACAATAAAACCTGCTCAGGAAAGCCTGTTTGGGACAGGTTAGTTACATCCCAAATAACACTATTTTTGCCATCAGGAGGACGTTAATTGAAGTTAAAAAAGGGGCTTTTTTGGGGGGAATGGCAGCAAAGCCCAGGAAAGCAGGTGAGCCAAAACACCAGGGAGCTTTTCCTCCGTGGCTGCAGCCCCTGCAGGGGGATTACAGACTGTTACAGGACACCCAGACCGCACTGTAATACCCTCATTTTAATAATAATCCCCATCCACCATAAAATTACAGTTTCCCAAGGGTGTTATTATCCCACAGGTGGGGCCTCATTTAATCCGGGGACGAAAAAAAAAAAAAAAAAAAGCCCCAAAAATGAAGGCTGGTCAGGGCCAGTCCTCCGGCTGAGTGTCCCCGAGGTGTCACCAGCACTAATTAATTGGGCTCCTACACCCAGGATGAGCTCAGTTTACAGATGGGCAGATGAGCCACTCGCCC
>NW_016690530.1:159670-163310 GCF_001604755.1 Lepidothrix coronata | reverse complement strand
TTCTATGTTATAGACGTAAATTGTTGTATGTTATAGACATAAATTGTTGTATATTAAAGACCTAAATTGTTCTGTGTTATAGACATAAATTATTCCATATTATAGACGTAAATTGTTGTATGTTATGGACATAAATTATTCCATATTATAGACCTAAATTGTTGTACGTTACAGACATTAATTCCCACTTATGCAAACCCACACTTATATCAAAGTACCCCCTCCATCAGTGCAGAAGGTGCTTTGTAGCCGCTCCAGGTCCCATAAAATCCCCAATCCTGGCAGCCCATAAAGCAGCTCCGGGGCCGGGCCCAGGCGGAACCAGCCGGTGCCGGAATTGCCACCCGGCAGCTGCTATTTCGGGCTCAAAATGATAGGGAGGGGGATGATAAGTCAAATAACCCGTTTGAGGACGTGAAGGCGCAGCTGGGCTTGGCCAGAGATGAATCAGGACAATGTCCACAAAGGGTGGCTCCTCTCTGGGGCTCCTGCAGGGACCCTATAAAAGCAGCCGGGTCCTGCCCTGGCCCCGCACGGCTCCTCGGGAATCCCGCTCGGTCCCGCCGCTGACTTGGGTGAGTCTCCCCTTCTGAAAGGTTCCTTTTGCTGGGGAAGGACCTGCTGTTCCTCTGGGGTTCGTGTCGGGTGCCGGAGCCGTCCCCGACGCCGAGTTTTGTGGGATTTTGTCGCGTTTCTCTCCGGTGAGTTGTTGGTTTGGGTTGTTTGGGGCACCTTCTGTCGCTGTGCTGTGGAGGGAGAACGGGAGAGTTTGAGTGGCTCCCTCTGGTCTGGAGTCAGGTCCCAGCTGGAACGAGCAGACTGGAGGAATCCCTTGTTTTCCACGTCCCAAACCCCGGGGTTTGGGATGCAGAGGGTGCACGTGTGCCTGTGCACGTCCCAGAGGTGGGGAGGGAGACACGGAGCAGCCTCCCCAGCTGAGATCCCGGCTCTGATGTCCCTGATAAGAGGCCTGGGGATCCCGGGAGCAGGCAGGAAGGAAGGAGGTGGCTTTGGAGGTTTCCAGGCACAGCTTTTTGAGGTCTCTGACCCACAGAGATCTTGTCTCGGGCCGGGCCAGCCCTGGGTTAAACATCCTCTAAGTGGCTTCCCAGAGGTGTCTGTGCCAGGCAGGGATGGACCTGCGTGTCCTGGGAACATCACAGGGATGTGGAGCTGCTGGAGCGGGTCCAGAGGAGGCCGTGGAGATGCTCCAAGGGCTGGAGACAGGCTGGGGGCACTGGGGGTGTTCGGCCTGGAGAAGAGAAGGTTCCAGGGAGACCCGGGAGACCTTCCAGGCGTCCCTGCCCATGGCAAGGGGCTTGGACTGGGTGGTCTTTTAAGTCCAAGCCAAACCATTCCCTGATTCTCTGACAAACACCCGGGGCAGGGGCAGGTTCTTGGGGCATCCCTTGAGTCACCACCCCCAGCTCCCTCCCTCCCTGCCATCCACAAACACATCCTGCCATCCAGACCTCACTCAAACACGTCAGGAGGAAGGTTGGGGGACACTCCCCATCCCACTAAAACCCCCCAGCCCTGGAATTCCTTCCCAGAGCTCGCTGTGGCACGGAGAGGACACATTCCACGGGCCCCCCAGCCCGACCCTGGCGATCCTCCCTCCTCTTTCCATGCTTGGATCCAAGAAAACCTCCCGACCTTTGGGTCTGCTCCTTTCCCTCCAGGCTTGCTGGAATCTGCAGGAAGATGTCCCTCTTCTTGGACAGCGTCTCCACCATCATCAGCACCTTCCACAGACACGCCCGGGACAATGGAGGCTCCTCCACCCTCAGCAGGAGCAGGATGAGGGAATTCATCCACAGGGAGTTTGCAGATGCCCTCGCTGTGAGTGTGGCTGCAGAGGGAGGGTTGGAGTGCAGGGACTGCAAAATCTTCTCCTGGAATGGGAATGGTTCTTGTGGGAGAGGGGTGGGGAGGCTTCAGCCAAGGGGGAGCTGTGGTTGGGTTCCTTTGCGCTGGAGAAGGGTCTGGAGAACTCCTGAGGGAGCTGGGGGGGCTCATCCCGGAGAAAAGGAGGCTCAGGGGGGACCTTCTGGCTCTGGAATTCCCTGACAGGAGGGGGGAGCCGGGGAGGGGTCAGGCTCTGCTCCCAGGGAACAAGGGACAGGATGAGGGGGAACGGCCTCAAGCTGTGCCAGGGGAGGCTCAGGTTGGCCATGAGGAGGAATTTCCCCATGGAAAGGGTGTTCAGGCCTTGGCAGGGGCTGCCCAGGGAGGTGGGGGGGTCCCCAGCCCTGGAGGTGTCCGGGGAAGGACTGGATGTGGCACTGAGTGGGGTGGGGATGGGGCCAAGGTGGGGATGGGGCACAGGGGGGACTCGATAACCTTGGAAGTATTTTCTAGTCTCAATTCTGTGATTCTGTGACTCTGTGACTGCTTTGAAGGCCCTTCCAACCCAATTTGCCACGAGCAGATGGGCAAAAGCTGGAGAAGGAACTGTGGGGAGGTGTGGCTTCCTTTCCCAGGTAGGAAAGGTGTCCAGCAGAAGGAGAGCAGCACATCCCAAAAAGAGCAGAGCTGTTTATCTGCAGCCAGGGGACAACCAGGACAAGGGGGAACAAAACCTGTGGCTGAGCTCTGGAGGTGAAGGTGGGAGGGATGGAAGGAGAAAAGGCTGTGATTGCTCCAGCTTTGCAGCAGGAAGGCTGAAATCCCTGGGATGTTTCCCTGTGTTCTCCCCGCAGAAGCCTCACGACCCTCAGACCATCGAGAAGATCCTGCAGTTCCTGGAGTGGGACGGGGACGGGGACATCGACTTCAACGAGTTCCTCCTGCTGGTGTTCAGAGTGGCCAAGTGCTGCTACTGGCACCTGCCCAGGGCACCGTACCTGGTGCAGAGAACAAAGCTCACGGCACCCCGAGAGCCCGAGACCAGGAGCAGGGGGAGCCGCCGGCAGCTCCAGGAGGAGGAGGAGGAGCAAACCCGGGAGAGGAACCGTCCCCGTGAGCCCGAGCTGCAGAGACACACCAGGGTCAGCGAGCTGGAAGTGTCAGAGGAGACGAGGAGGGACACAAAGAGCAGGAACGACGCCGAGCCAAGCAGAGAGCCGGGGGAGCCCATCCCTCAGGAATACGAGGAACGGAGCCGGGAGCCACGCGAGGGATGGAGAAGGCGGCAGCCACCGGAGCCGGACAGACGGGGAGAGGGACAACTCCGGCGTGGCAGAGCCCAGGAACGTGAGCTGGGGGTGCTGGTGGGAGAGAGGGAAGAGCGAGAGGGCTCCCGGCGGGAAGAAGTGGCCGACGTGCGGATCCGCAGCCGGAGCTCGGAACCTCGGCCACGGGAGCCAGAAGGACCAGCCTGTGATGAAAGAAACCAGAGGCCACGGGGAGCAGATGGAGGAAGTGACAACCAGCCACGCAGACCTGGATTGCTGAGGGAAGGGAGGAGCCGCCACCACCAGCAGGAGCTGGAACAAAGGGCCCTGGAACGGAGCAGCCGCCGGGAAGGTGGTGAGTGCCGGGGCTCGAGGCACCCGCATCAGTCACACCTGGAGGAGCCCCTGGAACTCGACCTCAGGGGCTGTGACAGGGCTGAGCCAGAGGAACGTGTCCGTGAGGAGAGAACAAACCGGGAACGGGAGGTGGAATATGCAGAGAGGGAAAGAGAGATCCGTGAGGA
>NW_016690530.1:155626-157605 GCF_001604755.1 Lepidothrix coronata | reverse complement strand
AGAGAGATCCGGGAGCTGGAAGAGGATGGAAGGAGAGAACGTGAGTTGGTGAGGTACGAAAGGACAAGAGACACCAGAGCAGCAGCAGCAGAAGCTGATGTGAAAATCCACAGAGAGATCCGTGAACTGGAGCCACGGGAGGAGCTGAGAAGGAGAGAACGTGACTGCGAAGTGGAAGAGAGGAGGGTTTGCAGGAGAAGGGACAGAGAAGAGCCTGTGCTGGAGAGGAGGACTGATCTTCAAGGGGAGCTGGAGGTGGAGGTCTCTGAGCGCCGCAGCCGCCAGACAGGGGAGCTGGAAGAGGATGGAAGGAGAGAACGTGAGTCGGTGAGGTACGAAAGGACAAGAGACACCAGAGTAGCAGCAGCAGAAGCCGATGTGAAAATCCACAGAGAGATCCGTGAACTGGAGCCACGGGAGGAGCTGAGAAGAAGGGAACGTAACCATGAAGTGGAAGAGAGGAGGGTTTGCAGGAGAAGAGACAGAGAAGAGCCTGTTCTGGAGAGGAGGATCGATCAACATCGGGAGCTGGACACTGAGGTCTCTGAGCGCCGCAGCCGCCAGATACGAGAAAGAGAGGAAAGAGATACCCGGGAGCTGGAAGAGGATGGAAGGAGAGAACGTGAGTCGGTGAGGTACGAAAGGACAAGAGACACCAGAGTAGCAGCAGCAGAAGCTGACGTGAAAATCCACAGAGAGATCCGAGAACTGGAGCCACGGGAGGAGCTGAGAAGGAGGGAACGTCCTCGTGAGAGTGGAGAGGAAGAGAGGAGGGTTTGCAGGAGAAGAGACAGAGAAGAGCCTGTGCTGGAGCAGAGGACTGATCGCCAGAGGGAGCTGGAGGTCTCTGAGCGCCGCAGCCGCCAGATACGGGACAGGGAGAGAGGGATCACCATCGACCAGAGAGAGACACGGGAGCTGGAAGAGGATGGAAGGAGAGAACGTGAGTCGGTGAGGTACGAAAGGACAAGAGACACCAGAGCAGCAGCAGCAGAAGCCGATGTGAAAATCCACAGAGAGATCTGTGAACTGGAGCCACGGGAGGAGCTCAGAAGGAGAGAACGTGACCATGAAGTGGAAGAGAGGAGGGTTTGCAGAAGAAGAGACAGAGAAGAGCCCGTTCTGGAGAGGAGGATTGATCTTCAAGGGGAGCTGGAGGTGGAGGTCTCTGAGCGCCACAGCCGCCAGACCCGGGAGCTGGAGGAGGATGGAAGGAGAGAACGTGAGTTGGTGAGGTACGAAAGGACAAGAGACACCAGAGTAGCAGCAGCAGAAGCTGATGTGAAAATCCACAGAGAGATCCGTGAACTGGAGCCACGTGAGGAGCTCAGGAGGGAACGTCCTCGTGAGTGTGGAGAGGAAGAGAGGAAACAGCCTGTGCTGGAGAGGAGGATTGATCGCCAACGGGAGCTGGAGGTCTCTGAGCGCCGCAGCCGCCAGACACGAGAAAGAGAGGAAAGAGAGATCCGGGAGCTGGAGGAGGATGGAAGGAGAGAACATGAGTCAGTGAGGTACGAAAGGACAAGAGACACCAGAGTAGCAGCAGCAGAAGCTGATGTGAAAATCCACAGAGAGATCCGTGAAGTGGAGCCACGGGAGGAGCTGAGAAGGAGAGATCGTGACCGGGAGGTGGAAGAGAGGAGGGTTTGCAGGAGAAGGGACAGAGAAGAGCCTGTGCTGGAGAGGAGGATTGATCTTCAAGGGGAGCTGGAGGTGGAGGTCTCTGAGCGCCGCAGCCGCCAGACCCGGGAGCTGGAAGAGGATGGAAGGAGAGAACGTGAGTCAGTGAGGTATGAAAGGACAAGAGACACCAGAGTAGCAGCAGCAGAAGCTGATGTGAAAATCCACAGAGAGATCCGTGAAGTGGAGCCACAGGAAGACCTGAGGAGGGAACGTAACCATGAAGTGGAAGAGAGGAGGGTTTGCAGGAGAAGGGACAGAGAAGAGCCTGTGCTGGAGAGGAGGATTGATCTTCAAGG
>NW_016690530.1:147234-155616 GCF_001604755.1 Lepidothrix coronata | reverse complement strand
GAGAGAACGTGAGTCAGTGAGGTACGAAAGGACAAGAGACACCAGAGTAGCAGCAGCAGAAGCCGATGTGAAAATCCACAGGGAGATCCGTGAAGTGGAGCCACAGGAAGACCTGAGGAGGGAACGTGACCATGAAGTGGAAGAGAGGAGGGTTTGCAGGAGAAGAGACAGAGAAGAGCCTGTTCTGCAGAGAAAAATTGATCTTCAAGGGGAGCTGGAGGTGGAGGTCTCTGAGCGCCGCAGCCGCCAGATACGGGACAGGGAGGAGAGAGGGGTCACCATCGACCGGAGAGAGACCCGCAAGGAAACCACACTCGAGGTCCTTGAAGAAGAACAGGAGGTGGATGAAGGACGAAACCTCTTCCAAACCGTGGAGGTGGACAACAGGGACCTCTGTCCCCCAGGAGAGGAAGGGCCCGTGAGTGACCTGAGGGTTCGCTACGTCCCCGCTGACCCCGCGGAGCGTCCGGAGGTGCGGGTGGTGCCCCAGCCCTGCGACCCCCAAACCATCGCCTACCTGGTCCACGTGATCCAGAACGGGAGAGACCCCAGCGCTGCCACCTACGAGATCGTCTGCCACCAGCCCGGCGAGCCGGGCCAGCCCCTCTGCGTCAGGAAGTGCTTCGTGTCCGCCAAGCCACCGGCCGTGCCCTGCGACAGGAGCCACCACCCCGAGCCACCACCCCGGGGGGACCAGAGAGAACCTGGGGAGCCCCAAGTGCCGCCTTCCAGCTGCCAGGAAAACACGAGGGAGCTCGGTGGGGAGAGAGCCGGAGCGGGGGGGAAGGAAGGAGCTCCCCAGGCTGCTGCCCCCCAGCCCGATGCTGTTAAAGGCGACCCTTGCAGGGCGAAGACCAAGGAGGTCCCCGACACGGAAAAGAATCAGCCCCAGGGAGATGGATCGAGAGCTGCCAGGGAGAAGGTCCCCCAGGAGCCAGGATCCAGCTGCCAGGTGAGGGAGCACGAGGACAGGAAGGCCAAGAGTTGCCCACCTCTGCTCCAGGCTCCGGAGGCCGACGGGAGCCGTCCCCGCGCGCCCCGGAGAGAAGGAACCGCCCGCGCCCGCCAGGACGTGGAGCTTCTCCCCCCGGAAAAGAGCTGCCAGGAGGAGACCTGCAAGAGGAGCCCCCGGCAAGGGGGTGATGCCCAACTGGCACAGGAGGAGGAGCCGTGTCCTGGCACCAAGCAGAGCCAGGGGACCCCCGGGCTGCTGAGCTCCCGGGAGGAACCGAGCGGTCCCGCGGGGGACGAAGCCAAAGCATCTTAGGGGGGGCAGCTGGTGGGGCTTCCCCGGGTCTTTTTGAGGATCAGGATGTGATCGGCTCAAAAGGGTTCATGAGGTGCCTCGAGAGGGTGTCAAGTGGGTTTGGGGGGTTTTCCATGTAACAAATCCTCGAGTTACCTCCGGATCTGCTTCCCTGCGTGATGCTTCTCCACCAAAATACAGTATTTAGTCACTTTTTCTGCTCTAATTGGAGTCCTTGGGTCTCTCTGTCCTTGGGTCTCTCTGTCCTTGGTGTCTCTGTCCTCTCTTCCACCCTGTGGTGGGACCACTCTGCACCTCCCTCTGCTCACGCCTCCCCATGGCTGGTTCTCACCAGCTTCTGCTCTGTAATGCCAAAAAAATCCCAGTAGCTCAACCATCTTCATTCTGGGGCCTGGAAGTCCTCAAAGCTGGGAAAAATCCTACTTTTGTGGACTATTACACAAAATCCAGCCGAGCAGAATCCCAGTTCCAGCCTCGGGGGGGGTTTGGAGCAGCCGAGTGATGTCGAGGTCACCTCAGGGTGGGTGGTGGGTGGTGGGTGGGGGGTTCTTCTTCTTCTTCTTCACGTTGATGTATTGCATGAAAAATCAGAATAAACAGCTGCTGACTGCACTGAGAGGTGCCAGCCTTCATCCTTCCACCGCTTTTCGAGGATCTGGGAGGGCTGGGAGGGACCACATGTTCCCGGGTGGGATCATCACACGTTCCCGGGTGGGATCATCACATTCCCGGTTCACATCACACATTCCCGGTTCACATCACACATTCCTTGTGATCCCGGTTGCTTCCCGCAGGCGGAGGCCGCTGGAAATCCCACCAAACCCCCGCTATGGGCCCACATCCTCCTCCAAGCCGGTGCCAGAGGGATTCCCGAGGGTCCATCCCAGCCCGGAGCACACGGAGCCGCTCCCGGCGACGTCCCCTCGGCGCACGCGCCGGTCACACGTCCGGGTGACAAACATATGGCAGCACAGATGGTGTGTCTGCGACCGGGGCCAAGGCCTGGCCTGCAAACCCCCCCAGCAGCTGCCAGGAACGGCCCCAGATCCTCCCCTGGCCACGGCTCCCTCCGGGATCTGCTCCCGCAAAGGAGGAAACGCCGCTTTCCTGCTCGGGTTCTGTAAAGGGGAGTTTGTAAAACGCGGGAGTTTTCCTCCCCTCGGCTCCCGGGTTTGGAAAATTCAGTCCGGGAGGGGCTGGGTTGTGGGAGGAGGTGCTTTTTTTCCCTGTATATGGGGGAAAAAAAATGAGTTGGGGGCAGAAAATCAGGGCTAGAAAGGAAAATATCTCGGACATGGTTCCTCGCTGCTTCCCTTTGTGCTGCTCTGGGCTGTCCCAGCCTCCCACAGGAATTCCCAAAGAGCTGTCCCAGATCCCAGGACACATCCTGGCTCCTGTGTTACCTCTCTGCTCCAGGCTCTCCTCGAAGCTTTGGGGGGGAACATATTTTTTCCCAGTGATTCCCAGGGGGAGCTGAGCCCCGAGGACTGAAGGAAGGGATTGACAGGGACGTTCCCAAGGACCGGGGGGGGGGCGAAAATGGACGAGGAGGAGAAAACCTGAGCGTGAATAACTGCGAGGAGCAAAACTCGGGAGAGCCCAAGGAGGGGCCCGGCACATTCCTGAGGCGAAGGCGGGAGCGTGGGCAGGTCCGGATCTGCCGTTAGGGCCGGGATTGCCCAACCGAGCCGGGCTGGGCTGGGCTGGGCAGGGCGGGGGCCGCGCCCGGAGACTCCCGAGGGCCCCGATCCCGCTCCGGACCCGTCACATCCCACCCGGCCGTGCCCAGAGAGGAGCCTCCTCCCAGCCCAGCCATGGTGAGCGAGCCGGGACCCCCGGGATGGGCACGGAGAGGGGGTTCCCCCCCTGGGCGGGGGACGGGGCAGCGGAGCAGCTTTTCCTGCCAGAGCGAGAGCGAGACGTGTTTGGCTCCGGAGGGAGCGGACGGTGCCAAGGCTGAGCTGGGCTCTGCCGGGAAGGGGCCTGGGCGTGGGAAGGGGGCAGAGAGGAGGGCAGGGGGTCCCTGCGGGCGTGGGGATGGGGAGGGGGTTCCACAGGGCACGGCAGAGGAGCTTTTCCTGCAAAAAGCCCCCGAGCTGAGGCCAGGCGGGTTTGGCTCTGGAGAGAGCAGGTGGGGCCAAGGCTGAGCTGGGGCTCCAAGTCCTGCAGGAGAGGGAGCCTGGGCGTGGGAAGAGTGGGCAGAGACAGAGGGCAGAGGGTCCCTGCAGGCTGGGGTGGTCTAAGGAGTGGCATTTGTGTTGTTCCCCTCCCTTTTCCCACTCTTTCCATGCCCATAACCAGGCTCGGGGCTCTGCCCCCCCACACCCACAGCGCTGGGAAGGGGGAAGAGGAACCAAGAGCTGAGGGTGGAAGGAAGTTGCACCTCTCAAATTAACCGAAAAAAGGCTGAATTGAGCCTCAGGAAGGGCAGGATGTGGCAGGGAAGCCCCGGGAGGCGAGGTTGGCATGAGAAGGGTGGGATTCCCCCCGGCTCTCCCTGCACTGCCCTTCCCTAGAAACTGGAGGCTCTGGAAGTGGGAAAAGCCCCACATTCCCTCCTCTCCTCTCCATCTCCTCGCCTTGCCCTGTTCATCCCCGCGGGAGGAGCCCCCGGCCAGCCCTGCTCCAGCCCTGCTCCAGCCCTGCTCCAGCCCTGCTCCATCCCTGCCCAGAGGGAGGAGATCCAGGAGGCCACCGGAATTTTTCCCTCCTGACTCAGTTTCTCCGGGGCCCAGGCGGGGCCGGGGGAGGCGAGAGGGGGTGGAACGGGTTTATCTCTCCAGAAAAGCAGCCTCGGCCAAGCCTGGTTGCGCCACCAGCTCTTCCCCGTCCAAAGCCACTCCTCCGATGGGAGCCGACACCCCCCCGGGGGATTTTCCACCCGCCCCTCCCCGGTTCTCCGGGTCCTTCCCGTGCCAGGGCGGCGGAGAAGCGAATTCCAGGGAAAAATGCGGCCGGACGGGTTGGGCAGAGGAGGCCCCCCCAGCCCTGCCCTGCTCCTGGGATGGATCCGGGGTGACACTCGGGGCTCCCAACCCTGCCAGGGTGACACCCGGGGCTCCCAAATATGCCAGGGTGACACCCGGGGCTCCCAACCCTGCCCTGGTTCCAGGGATAGATCCAGGGTGACACCCGGGGCTCCCAACCCTGCCAGGGTGACACCCGGGGCTCCCAACCCTGCCAGGGTGACACCCGGGGCTCCCAACCCTGCCCTGGTTCCCGGGATGGATCCAGGGTGACACCCGGGGCTCCCAACCCTGTCCTCATTCCCGGGATGGATCCGGGATGACACCCGGGATGGATCCAGGGTGACACCCGGGGCCCCCAACCCTTCCCTGGTTCCCGGGATGGATCCAGGGTGACACCCGGGGCCCCCAACCCTGCCCTGGTTCCCAGGGTGGATCTGGGATGACACCTGGGATGGATCCGGGGTGACACCCGGGGCTCCCAAATATGCCCTGGTTGCCGGGATGGACCCAGGGTGACACCCGGGGCTCCCAAATATGCCCTGGTTGCCGGGATGGACCCAGGGTGACACCCGGGGCTCCCAACCCTGCCCTGGTTCCCGGGATGGATCCGGGGTGACACCCGGGGCTCCCAACCCTGCCCTGGTTCCCGCAGCCCACGGAGACGGAGCGCTGCATCGAGTCCCTGCTGGCCGTGTTCCAGCGCTACGCCGGCCGGGAGGGGGACAACTGCACCCTGTCCAAGCGGGAATTCCTGGCCTTCATGAACACCGAGCTGGCCGCCTTCACAAAGGTGAGCAGCCCCGCTCGGGGGGGAGCGGATCCAGCTCGCCCCGAGGAGCTGGGGGTGTCCCCGACCCCCTGGAATCTCCCAAGGTGGGATGGGGTTTGGAGGGACCTGCTCTGGGGGGAGGTGTCCCTGCCGTGGGGGAACCTGCTGAGCTTTGAGGTCCCTCCCGACCCGACCCATCCCGGGATCCCACGAGCTCACCGGCTGCAGTGTGGGGGGGTCCAGCCCCGTGGCAGGGGGCTCCATTCCCAGCTCTCTCGCAGAACCAGAAGGATCCAGGGGTCGTGGACAGGATGATGAAGAAGCTGGACCTGAACAGCGACGGGCAGCTGGACTTCCAGGAGTTCCTGAACCTCATCGGGGGCATCGCCGTGGCCTGCCACAACAGCCTGGTGGTGAAGGCCCCCGGCCCGTAGGGGGGCCCTGGGGGGGCTTCATCTCCCCCTCCACTGTGAACATTCCCAGGCACAACTGGAAGCACCAAAAGATGGAGACATCCCCTTTCCCTCCTTCCTTCTTTCCTTTGTTTTTATGGATAAAATAAAAGGTTTAATATCCGAGTGTAAGGTTTTGTTTCAGCACCAGGGAAGCAGCCCCAGAGAGAGCAGGATCCCAGAATCCCTGAGGTTGGAAAAGACCTCCAAGGTCAGCAAGTCCCCCCTGTGCCCCATCCCCACCTTGGCCCCAGCCCAGAGCACTCAGTGCCACAGCCAGTCCTTCCCTGGGCACCTCCAGGGCTGGGGACTCCCCCACCTCCCTGGGCAGCCCCTGCCAAGGCCTGACCCCCCTTTCCATGGGGAAATTCCTCCTCATGGCCAACCTGACCCTCCCCTGGCACAGCTTGAGGCCGTTTCCCCTCCTCCTGTCCCTTGTTCCCTGGGAGCAGAGCCTGATCCCCCCCAGCTCCCCCCTCCTGTCAGGGAATTCCAGAGCCAGAAGGTCCCCCCTGAGCCTCCTTTTCTCCGGGATGAGCCCCCTCAGGAGTTCTCCAGACCCTTCTCCTGTTGCTCCAGCCCCACCTTCTGGAAACTTCTCAACCCTCCAAGCACTCCAAGGGTGGGGGGAAGGTGGGAAGAGGAAATTCAGTGTCACCTCCTGCGTCTCAGTTAAACCAACTGAGCTACAGAACTGGAAGATCAAGGTGGTTTAATTACTTTATTCATGAGTGAAGCTGATTAGTTTGAGAAATGTTACCAGGACAACAAAACAAAGAGTCACCACGACCACAAATGTTGAGCCAATGCCATTTCCAAGGGGGGAGAACTGCCCTGGAGTTGGGATGGGCTTTGCACTGTCCCAGTTCCCGACAGCACCACATTCCCAGAGCCTTTCCTGGCTCTTCCAAGCAATTCTTTCAGGACCTAAAGGGTGTCAGAGGCAGCTGCTGCCTCTGGAGCAGTTTCCAACGTGCTCTGTGGTAATCAGGGCTCGGCAGAGCCGCCCTTTCCCCTCTGGAAAAGATTTGCCACAGGACAACGGTCCAGAAAAACTTCACACCAGCCGGTCTGGAAACAAGGAAAAGCTGCGACTACCTGGAAGCAGAGTCTCACTACAGCATTCCTGGGGGGGGAGATCAAGTGGGACAGCACAGGCAAGGCTATGGGGGAGAGGTGAGGCTACAGGTGGGGATGGGGGAGTGGAATTTGCCCTCCCAGGCAGGAATTCCTAACGGAACTGCAGAGGGCTGATGCGCAGCCCGATGACGTCCTTGCCGATCTCCGTCACCTGAGGGACAAAAGGAGATGATTCACGGTCAAAAGCAGCTCCAAATCCCAACCCTGAGTGCAGCCCTTGGAGCCTCCCCAGCTGCTCTGGAGAACAGAATCCCAGCTGGGGTTGGAAGGGACCTCTGGAGATCACCCAGAGCAGGGCAGGGTCACCCAGAGCAGGTGACACAGGGACACGTCCAGGTGGGGTTGGGATGTCTCCAGAGAGGAGGCTCCACACCCTCCCTGGGCAGCTGCTCCAGGGCTCTCCCACCCTCAGGTTTAGTTTAAGGCCATCACTCCTCGTCCTGGGCACCACTGGGAAGAGTCTGGGACCATCAGACACCCCTTGGAGACGTTTGAATGGATGGATGAGATCCCCTCTCAGGGGAGGGGTTTCTGGGGATATCTGAGGTATTTGTATGGATGGATGAGATCCCCCCTCAGTCTTCTCTTCTCCAGACTAAGCAGGCCCAGCTCCCACAGTCCCTCCTCATCAGGGAGATGCTCCAGACCCCAAATCCCCTCTGAACACACACAGCCCATCCCCACGAGCTCACCCCCAAATTCAGGCACCGTTTCAACCTCACGGTCCTCACAACCCCCCAAACTCTCCTCCCTCACACGCCAAGACCTCTGACACGACCCAACACCACCCAGTCAGCTCAGGAGGACACGGGAGGAGCCGTGGAAGGGAATTCCCAAGGGAAATGGGGACGCCCTCACCGTGGTGACGCGGCAGATCTGCCCGTGGAACTCGGGGCAGTAGCAGGCCCCGCTGAGAGGACACTTCTCCACGGGTTTGCCGCGGTAGATGGGTCTGTAGGAGGCGGCACAGATGTCGAAGGGGTTGTGCATGTCATAGTTGAGCTGGTGGGTGTCCGTGGGGTTCTTCTCACACGCCGACAGGATCTTGCGCGTCTGCGAAAACAGCGACCGCGGTGAGCGGGGGGGAGGCACGAGGAGACCCCAAAACGGGGTCTGTCCCACCAGGGGCTTCCACCCGAGCACCTCCCGGACGTACCTGCTGGGCCACCTCGGGCTTGGGGCCCAGCTCCAGCAGCCTCCGGGCGAAAGTCGCCGCGGTCTTGAAGTTCTTGAGCTTGAAGAAGAGGTTGAGGGCGGTTCGGAGCACCAGGATCATGTGCACGGGCTGCAGGTTGGAGTGGGTGAAGTAGGCAGCCATCTGCAGGAGGGAGCAGGGAAAACAGGGATACAGCCACTGCCGGGAGGGGGGAGACTGGAAGTGCTGCAGGGAACCTGTCCCTGCTGGGGAAGGAGGGAAAACAGGGATACAAGCACTGCATGGGACAAACGGGGATACAACCACTGCCGGGAGTGGGGAGGACTGGAAGTGCTACAAGGAACCTGTCCCTGCTGGGGAAGGAGGGAAAACAGGGATACAACCACTGCCAGGAGTGGGGAGGACTGGAAGTGCTGCAGGGAACCTGTCCCTGCCAGGAAAGGTGGGAAAGTAGGGATACAACCACTGCATGGGACAAACGGGGATCCAATCCCTGCCAGGGAAGGAGGGAAAACAGGGATCCAACCACTGCATGGGACAAACAGGGATCCAACCCCTGCCAGGCACGGGGATGACTGGAAGTGCTGCCGGGAACCTGTCCCTGCCACAAAAGGAGGGAAAACAGGGAT
>NW_016690530.1:135877-145980 GCF_001604755.1 Lepidothrix coronata | reverse complement strand
AGGGGCTGCCCAGGAGGTGGGGGAGTCCCCAGCCCTGGAGGTGCCCAGGGAAGGCCTGGCTGTGGCACTGAGTGCTCTGGGCTGGGGCCAAGGTGGGGATGGGGCACAGGGGGGACTCTCAGAGATCTTTTCCAACCTCACCAACTCCATGGTTTTTCTACAGTGGCTTCCAGGTTAGGCTGGAAAAACCAAGCTGTGGCTCCCCCTGCCCAGGAGCTGGGAGGTCCCTGGCACAGGGGAGGGGGCCCGGAGGGGCTGCCCAGTGCTCACCAGTTGCGATGTGGGAACCCATACATGGCCGGCAGGCTGGGCAGCGCCTGGTAGGTCGTCCGGCCCCGGGCAAAGGTCTGCAGGAACAGCTGCTTGTAGGGCCCAAAGTTGGTCACTCCCACCTGGTCATGGAGCAGCTGGAAGGGACACAATGGATGTGCTGAGGGAAAGCTGGCACAGGCACCAGCGGGGCTTCCCCACGGCTCGTGTCACACCCGCACGGAACGAGGCACAAAACGATGCCCAAAAGGGCACAAAACGAAGCTTCAGGTGGATCAGGGGCAAAAACTCGAGGGGAAAGGGAACAGTTTATCCCTAGAAAGCCCACGGGGACACTTACCCTCATTGCTGTCTCAAAGGAGCCTGCCAGGATGTGGTCAACAGGCAGCTGGGAATTGTTGCACCACACCTGCAAGAAGGGAAGGGAAACACATGGAAGAGCAATTCCATGCCCTGCCCTCACCACCCCTCAAACACTGGGCCCTGCCCTCACCACCCCTCAAACACTGGGCCCTGCCCTCACCACCCCTCAGAGTCCCTATAACAAAATCCCCACGTTGTGCTCACAAGGATTGAACCCCCCCGAGAAAAAATCACCAACACAGAGAATTTCTGGGAAAGGCAATCCAAGAGCTGCTTTGGCACTACCTGAGCTGGGCTGGTGCCCTTGGTGGGAGGCACAAAGAATCCATCCTCTGCTGCTCCTGCTGGACCAGCGGGAACGTCCTGGGGGAATGCACAGAGCAGGGATTAGTGGGGACCTTCCCAGCACCCAGATGGAATCAGAGCTGTGGGGACCAAGCCTGAAGGAGCCCAGAAGACACTTCCCCCACCTCCCTCACCAGCTGCCAGTGCCTTCCCAAGGAACCACCAAGGAGCCTCCTACCAGTTCAGGGGGAAGATCCAAATCTTCTTCCACTTCCCATCCACCTCCTTCTTCCTGCCCTTTCCCCAGACCTTCCTCTCCAAAGCCCTCTCCAGCATCCACAAAACCATCTGGAAGGAGGGGGACAGGTCAGAGCCCCGACACAGGCACAGAGGCTTTTCCAAGGAAAGCTCTTGGATGCACCCACCTTCATCCAGCTGCAGCTCTGCATCTTCTCCCCAGCCCTCGGTGCCCACGGCGTCGATGTCGATGTCGGCAGCCAAAGCACCTCCTTTGCCTAAAAAAAGGGGCAGGAGCCTCCATCAGCTCATCCCTCAGGTGTTAAATAAAGAATTCCATGAGGGCAGCACCCCCCCTTTAATGGCCCAGTCCCAGCTTGGGCTGAAAGGTCAAAGATTTCACACAATCCCAGAATCACCTGGGTGGGAAAAGACCTCCAAGATCCTCCGGTCCCCCCTGTCAGGGAGGAGCTGAAGGTCCCCCCTGAGCTTTCCAAGTTTTCCAAGGACAAAGCCATACCTTTGCTAGCAATTGTCCCCTCGAAGAAGCCCTTGGAGACAGTCAGCAGTGGCCAGTTGGTGTCCAAAGGCATGACAGGAGCAGGAGGCTGCAGCAGCTTCGCGTTGGGATCGATGTCCGGGATCTGAGAGGGAAACAGGTAAAGCCACCTCAGGAAAATCCCCTCCTGTGACCTCATGTGGAGATGGTTCCCCCCTCCCAGCCTGTCCCTCTGCCCCAGACCCCACTGTCACCCTCCTGCCCAGCTCCAGAGCTCTCGAGGAGCATTGATCAGCCCACGAACCGTCTCCTTCTCAGGATCAAAGGTTTCCTTCAGGCTTTCAGCTTCCTCATCCAGACCGTGAGTGGCAGCTGTGAGATAGGCCAGGGACTCTGGAATTAGACACAGGGAATCCTTTAGGTTGGAAAAGGCCTCTAAGATCATCCAGTCCAACCTCTGAGTCCTTTGATCACCACCCTGGAAACAACGTGAGCAACGTGTTCTCTGTCACCCAGAGACGTCCCACAGCAGCACACACGGACACACGGGGGGATCAGCAGGACATCCAGGGGTGGATCACACCCCTAAGGTGTCCCTGGATTTAGGAGTGATCACTGGAATAAGGTCTGCAGCTGATTCAGGTCTCAGAGATGCTGCTCCAGCTTTACTGCTCACCCGATTCAGCTCCTCAGGGTGAGGGATCGTTCTGAGCCACCTCCAGAATTTATTGTTCATCCCAAAAGCTTCTCCCCAGCTCACAGGGACAGATTTGAGTCCGGAATTACTCACTTTGCCCACAGTTCTTCAGGATCCTCACTCTCTCTGCCACGTCCCCCAGGTACAAGGCGTTCTGGTAGTGCCCACTCATGTCCTTACGGATCTCGGCTACACCAAGAGCAAAAAGCCACAGTAACTTTGCTGCTCTTGGCCCTGCACCATGAATCCCTCTGGGAGTGCTCCTGGCACCTCCTTTGCCACCACCCTGGCACTCACCAATCTTCATCATCTTCCTCAGCTTCTCCAGGTTGCCTGTGATGAGGTAGAGGAAGGAGAGCCTGTCGAAGTTCTTGGTGCGCTGGTAGCACATCTCCACGATCTGGTGGTTCCCCTGCAGCAAGGCCACCTCTCCCAGCTTCTCCCAGCAGTTCTTGTCATCCAGAGCTTTGGCTGCTTCCAGAGCAATCTAAGAGGAGAGCTGACACGGTCACCAAGGCCTGGCAGGCCGGAGTTTTCCCTGCAGGCTTCTGTTGATCACAAGGATCACCGCCTGAATCACAGCCCGGCACCTCAACCCTCAACTTCTTCTTCCTGCACCTCATCCCCAGCCCTACCACCCCCAGCTCCTTCTCCCCCACGCTCCTCCTGCCCCCTGCACGCAGAGAGGTTTGGCAGTGAGGTTGTGCCTCTCCCTCAGCACCACCAACAGCCCGCTCACCTCGATGTTGCCACACTCCAGGGCCAGGCTGAAACGGGTCTTCTCGTCCTTGACAAAGTGCAGGGCCACCTCTGGGTAGCCCTTCTTCTGCAGGTAGGCAATGATGGACTGGCCCACCAGCTTGGCATTCCTCACCATGTGCAGCACCTGCCCGGGAACGGCCCCGTGAGCACCTTCCCTTTGTCCTCGGGTTTGGGGGAGTGACAGGACAGGGGGGATGGATATTGGGAAGAAAGGTCGTCCCAATATCCAACCCAGGGACACTTCCACCAGCCCAGGTTGCTCCAACCTGGCCTTGGACACTTCCAGGGATCCAGGGGCAGCCACAGCTTCCCTGGGCAACCTGTGCCAGGGCCTCCCCACCCTCCCAGGGAAGGATTTACTGGAAAGATTTGCCCTGTGGTCTGTTCCCAGCAGGAGTTCTGGGAAGAACATCCCTCTGTCCTTCCCTCACACCATTCCCTTTGCTGCCTTTTGCCTGAGAGTCCATCCCGTGCTGATCTTGGTTTTGGGGTGACCCTTCTCCACTCACAGATGCTCCATCCCCAGAAACTCCTCATATCAACACCTTTAAAATTCCCATTCCTTTCCCCCCCTCCCTCCACCTTTATATTTTACACCTTGGTTTGCGAGTTCCAGCTTCCAAGCAGGACATTTCATCGATGCTTCCATCAGGAATCGGAGTGACAGACAAAGGGGGAATGACAGAGGGGAAATTTAGGTTGGATATTGGGAAGAAATTGTCCCCTGGGAGGGTGGGGAGGCCCTGGCACAGGTTGCCCAGAGAAGCTTTGGCTGCTCCATCCCTGGGAGTGTCCAAGGCCAGGCTGGAGCAGCCTGGATTAGTGGGAGGTGTCCCTGCCCGTGGCAGGGGTGGAATGGGACGACCTTTCCGATCCCTTCCAACCCAACCATCCCGTGATCCCGTGACCCTGCGCCCCCTCACCTCATCGTACTTCCTGTTGATCAGAGCCAGCTTGAACTTGAACTCGGTGGGGTCGATGGTGAGGACGCGGGGCCGGCACTCCCTGTCCAGGCAGTACACGTTGTTCCCCTTCACCCGCGTCACGTAGATGGGCAGGTCCAGGGTGCGGATGATCCCGTGGTCCCTGGGCCAACACAGCACCCCCGTCACCCCCTCTGCAGGACCCCGTTCTCCACCTCCGAGGAGACCCAGCACTGTGTGTTGTTCCAGCCCGTGCTGGGGGACGGCACAGGGCCCGTGGCCCCAGACTCACCCCGTGGTCACGGCGTATTTGATGTGGTTGCTCGTGGTGTAGATGAAGACCCCGCTCTCGTCCCAGGCCCCGCTCTTGACACGGATGTTCTCGTGGATGTTACAGAGAGACTCCAGCTTCCTGTTGCAGATCATGATGGCTGGAGAGGGAAGGAAAAGGAAAGTCAGGCCAAGGGAACCCTCTGCTGTTAAACAGCTGAATTGTAGGGTCGTGGAACGGTTTGGGCTGGAAGGACCTCGAAGATCGTCCAGTTTTGTGAAGAGATAAAATGGCAGGGCCTGCACTGCCAGTGCCTTCAGCTGCACCTTCACAGCTTCTCCTGGGCTGATGCCAACCAAGGAAGGGGTCAGAGTGCCAAAGGATGCGGGTGAAACACGGATCACTCACCGTGCTTGGCCAGCAGGGCCACGTGGGACATGTCGGCCGACCAGATCACGTACTTCACCTTGGAGATCTTCACCGAGGCCAGAGTCCTGGGGGGGACAGCACTGCCATCAGGAGGTGAACACCCCCACCCCAGCAAGCTCCAGGACCAAGAACCCCCAGTGCCCAAGAGCCTGGACACAACTTCAGATGCTCCAAAGCTGCTTTTTCCCATCCCGGAGCTACAAAATCCCGAGGCAGAACTGGGGGTTTCTGCAGCAAAACAAACCTTTCTCCGTATCTGAGCAACAACAAATATGTTGGAGGGACAACTGACTTCCAACCCCAGGTTTCTGAGAGGCTTTAGGGACAGGAGGGGAATTAGGGATTTCCAAGCAGCCTTTGCATCGTTGGATTCCCTCATCGCTTTCCCAGCAATGGAAAGGCGAGGCATAAAAACAGGGAAAGGAGGCAAATTCTGGGATACAATCAATCCATAATTTATCTGCAGATAACCCAGAACCTTCTGAAGCCTCCAAAGACGGCCAAAAGCACCAACTCTCTGCCTGTTCTTTGTGGCCAGGGCCCAAACGAGCGCCGAGACACAAAACCTGAGGACACGAATCCAAACGAGCTGAGCTTGATTGAGTTTGGGCTTTTTGCTGCCTCTCCCCTTTCCCAACACCCCATTCTGCAGTCCCAGGCTTTCCAAACATCTCCCTGTGATCCGTGGCACGACGCCTGTGGCATAAATTACTCCTTGGCTGTGTTTGCTCTGCTCTTCCTAAACAGTTGTTGGCCGTGGTTTGGATCAGCCCGACGCAGCTGAGGCTGAATTCTGAGGGCATTAATAGCCACCACTTTGTCCCCTGAGGGCTTCAAAACTGCAGGATTAGGATATTAAAGCTTCCAACTGCAGGATGAGGGTCTGGAAGGTTCCCCCAGCAGGCAGGGTCTCACCGTTTCTGCTGCACGTCGAAGAGGGTGATGGAGTCGGTGTCGCGCAGCAGAAGGTTCCCGGTGCCAGCGTAGAAAATCTCATCACAGTTGGGCACCTGCACCTTCTTTGTGATCTCGTTCTTCAGGTTTTTGATGAGGATCTGCCAGGGCATGAGAGGGAAATTTTAACAACCCGGGAGATTTCACAGTGGAATTCGGGATTTCTGGGGAGAGCACGGGATGTTTCTTCCCCTTCCTATAAATTCTACCAGGGTCGTGTTCCCATGACTGTCTTTCCCCCTCCTTTCTCCTGCTGCACTCCAGTGCAAATAAAGAGCTTTATTAAAAATCTAACCTGCATTTTTCACAGAATCCCTGAGGTTGCAAAAGCCCTCCCAGCCCATGGAGTCCCCCCTGTGCCCCATCCCCACCTTGGCCCCAGCCCAGAGCACTCAGTGCCACGGCCTGTCCTTCCTTGGGCACCTCCAGGGCTGGGGACTCCCCCACCTCCCTGGGCAGCCCCTGCCAAGGCCTGAACACCCTTTCCAGGAGGAAATTCCTCCTCATGGCCAACCTGACCCTCCCCTGGCACAGCTTGAGGCCATTCCCTCTCCTCCTGTCCCTTGTTCCCTGGGAGCAGGGCCCGATTCTCCCCTGGCTCCCCCCTCCTGTCAGGGAATTCCAGAGCCAGAAGGTCCCCCCTGAGCCTCCTTTCCTCCAGGCTGAGCCCCCCCAGCTCCCTCAGGACTTCTCCAGACCCTTCCCCAGCTCCCTTCTCTTCTCTGGACACTCTCCAGCCCCTCCGTGTCTCTCTTCTCATGAGGGGCCCAGACCTGGACACAGCACTCAAGGTGTCCCTCCCCAGTGCAATTTTTGCTGTTCTCCCATTCCCTTCCAGCTGCTGGAGCGCCCTGGGTGGCTTCCCAGCCCTGCTTTGGTTGGGTTTCACTCCTGAACTCACCTGCTGCAGCGGCCTCTGAGCTCAGCTTTACTGCCCAGGAGTTCAACAGCATTCCCACTCATCCCATTTCTCCACTGACCAGAGATCTCCACTAACCCTGGTAACCCAACACCTCCCAGTTTTCCACCAGCAGCGTTCCCAAGCACCACCCTCCTGGTCAGGAGCTGAGCCCTCACCGAGTGCATCCGGTCGAGGACGGCGAAGCGGTTCCGAGCCACCCAGACAGCCGTGAGCCCCGAGGAGCGCTTCCCTTCGGGAGCTGGGGATGGCAAACAGGCAGGGAATAAACCTCTGGCAGGGAGTGAGACCTCTGGCAGGGAGTGAGACCTCTGGCAGGCTCTCCCTCCCAGCAGCACATCAGCCCACGGGCTCTTCCCGGCCCATCCCGGCCGCTGGAGCCGCTTCCGACCAACTCCTGTTCCACCCCGAGGCTGTTCCCAGGAGTTGTTCCCTGCCCCGTGTCCTCCTGGATCGTGGTGTGGGCAGTGCCAGCCTCGTGCCCGGCCAAGGAACAGGGGCTGGCAGGGGAGGGGGCCGTGCTGGGGGACAGCAGGTCGGTCACACCAACGAGCTGCCCCTCGTTGGCCAAAGGAGCGGCGAGAGCAGAGTTCGTGTGACCCCCCCTGGCACTGCCCCTCCTGTGCCACCTTCATCCCAGGTCGCTCCAACCTGGCCTTGGACACTCCCAGGGATGGGGCAGCCACAGCTTCTCTGGGCAACCTGTGCCCCACCCTCACAAGGAGGAATTTCTTCCATGTAACCAACCCAAATCCCCTCTCTGTCGCTCTGAACCCACCCCCTTGTCCTGCCACTCCAGGCCCTTGTCCAAAGTCTCTCCCCACATTCCTTGGAGCCCCTTCAGGTCCTGCAAGGCCACAGTCAGGTCACCCCAAAGCTGAACAACCCCAGTTTTCCCAGCCTTTCCTCCCGGCAGAGCTGCTCCATCCCTCTGCTCAGCCCCTCTGGAGTGGCTCCAGCAGCTCCAGGTGTTCCCGGGGCTGTTCCCCAGCTCTGCTGGGGGGTCTCAGCTGAGGGGGCAGAGGGGGGGACCAGCCCAGGGCACAGGGGCTTTGGGGGATTTACCCCTGACTGTAGATATTCATCAACCACTCAAATTTCGGGAAAATGCTCTTAAATTTCGCATTTTCACGAGGCTGAGACATTTTCTCCTCTGCAAGGTGAATATCCCAGCTCCTCGTTTCGAGTGACACCAGCTGGGTGTCCCCAGACAAGTCAGGCTTTGAACACCTCCAACGAAATATCTGAAATACATTCAGCAGCATTTCAGCTGTAAAAACTTCCCAAAATGCCCCTTTTCTCCTTCCCTTTCCGAATCCACCTCTGACTGTGCCCAGCAGAGGAATATTCCCTTCAGCAGCCCCTCAGGAGCCAATAAATCTCTGCCCAAGTGAGCTGCTTTCCAGCCCCACTCATCCATCACTCCCCCTCATTCCCAAATCTTTACTGCCCTGACGACAGAGGCAGGAGGGACCAGCTGGAGTCTCAGCTCCCAAATGGAATTCACACCAGTTATGAGAAAGAATGATTTGGGTTTGGTTTTTTTTTTCCCTAAATCATGTTCTGACTTGTAAATTGCCCAAAACTGATGCGGAATTTGCCGAGAGGAAAAATGACTCCTGGCACTGTCACTTTTACAGCCACTTTTCAGAGGATAAAACCTCTCAGAACCAACCAAATCTGGTGGAAATCCATCTCTGGTTGACAAGCCAGGAAACCTCCTGCTGCGTGGAAAGGGGGGAAAACGGAAAGTTCCTAATCACCGAATTATAAAATATAGATTTGGAGCAGTAAAAGTTCGGGATGAACATGAATTTTTCAAGTCAGGCTGGGGGTGATGGAGTGGGCAGGGAGCTGCCAAACGACATGTGCTGCAGGGACACTGGGAAAAACAGAGAGGAGGAGGGAAATGAGGGGGTTTTTCTGTGTAAGACACACACACAGAGCTGGAGAGAGCAGGAGGGGACAGGGATAACCCCCCAAGGAACACCCACCATCCGGATTTTGGGAGTCAGCATCCTTGGGAATGGTGTAGAGGTCGTAAGTGCTGTTCTCCAAGTTGCTGGCTCTCTGCAGAGAGGGGGGGGAAAAGCTCATTTTGGGGGAGGATTTCAGGGAACGAGCATTCCCGAGGCGGGTTTGGGCAGCAGGAGGGACTCACAGTGCACAGCAGGACGGCGTTCTCGGCCGGGTTGTAGGACATGTTGAACACAGGGAACTTGGAACCACTGAGGGAGAGCCAGGAGGAAAAAAAAAAAGGGAAACTCTGAGTGGAACAAAGACATCTTGTGATAAATGGCCTTTGTCTTCCGAATGGAGCAAAGACCAGAAGAGCTCATCAAAATAATTGCCTCAAACTCCTCTGGAAACCCCCCAAGAACATCAGCATTTCATGAACTAAAGAGCTGCCTCTTCCCTTGGAAACTCATAACTAGTTAACTGAAAAGATTTGATCTAAGCAGAGGTAAAAACCGACCTAAACCCACTTTTTTTTTCAGGCTAAGTCCTTCAGAGGTACCTGAACACAACACCACGACCTGAGGGGCAACAAACACGGGACTGAGGATACTGGGACACCTCCTGGAAGAGGCTGAGCCACCTCTCACCTTCTGAGCTGCATGACAGCCACGTCCTTGGAGCTGTTGAAGTCCAGCTGGCGGAGGAAGCGGTCCTTGACGTAGTAGAGCATGTTCCCGTGCACGGCGTAGGCGGGGCGCTCCCGCTCCAGCTTGAACACGATCATGCCCCCGTCGTGGCCTGGGAGAAACACGTGGGAATTCGTGGGAAGGAAAGAAAAATCCCACCTGGACTTCCTCTGCCCTGAGGAGGAGAGGTTTTTCACCTGCAGCAAAGAGGTTGAGGTTGGGATGAGCAGCCAACACCCAGAAGCGATCGTGGTCGCGCCGGAAGGTCTGGACGCCCGTCCTGCACGGAAGGAAGAAAGGGATTGAGGATAAAAGGATAAAACTTTCCTTCCTGGGGATCAAAAAAGCTTCCACTGCCGGTGGCCGAGGGGCACTGACCGCTTGGACATGTCCCAGACCCGGATGCTCTTGTCCTCGGAGTTGCTGAGGATCAGCTCCTGCCGCGGGTGGAACACGGCGCACGACACGTTGTTGTAGTGGCCCCGGCACGTGTCCACCTCCCAGGCCTTGGACTCTGACCAGAGGGGGGGAAAGGAGGAGGAAAATCACTCCCAGACCTTCCTGAGCTGTCTCCAGCCACCAGCACAGCTCAGCCCAGACACTGATAACCCACAGGAGCGCTGAGGGTTGTGTCATCTGGGGGGACTGAGCTGACGAGAGCACAAACGTTCCCTGTGGAGGCTCCTGGCTCTGGAATCATCTCCCTTCCTTACTCCATCACTGCATGTTCAGAACACTTCAGAGAGTCAAGTTGTTTTACTCCTACAAGCTTCTGCTCAGAATCCCAGAATCCCTGAGCTTGGAAAAGCCCCCCCAGCCCCTGGAGTCCCCCCTGTGCCCCATCCCCAC
>NW_016690530.1:133380-135505 GCF_001604755.1 Lepidothrix coronata | reverse complement strand
GAGTTGTAGAGATCCAGAAGGTCCCCCCTGAGCCTCCTTTTCTCCGGGATGAGCCCCCCCAGCTCCCTTAGGAGTTCTCCAGACCCTTCTCCTGCTGCTCCAGCCCCTTCTCTGGACATGCCCCAGCCCCTCCATGTCTCTCCTGTCCTGAGGGGCCTAGCCCTGGACACGGCACTCCAGGTGCCCCTCCCCGGTGTAAATCACCTCCAGGTTCAGCTCCAACCCAACCCTGAACTCAACCCAAGCCCCTTCTCCCCACGGGCTGCCCCAGAGAACCCTCTCACCGTTCATCCTCCAGATCTTCACCTGCCGGTCGTCGGCCCCCGACACGATCAGGGGCATGGTGGGGTGGAAGGCGGCCCAGTTCACCCCCCTGTCGTGGCCCTGCAGGGGAAAAAGGAGCCACCTGAAGCCATCTGGGGACAGAAAGGAACAAGCAAAGGAAGGACAAAGCCACAAAGACTTGAGGCAGGTTTGCCACAGCGAGAGACGGCTCTTGCCGATTCCACAATCCACAGGATTTTAATTATTGTACCATCAGAAGTCTGGTTGGAACTCTGGCTTCCTGATATTTTTAACTCTGGTTTCCTGATATTTTTCAGGGCTTTTGGAGCATCACAGAGATCCCCTGACATGACTGTGCAGGGGCTGTGCTGCCCACCCAGGCTGGGGCTGTACCTCCAGGACGTGTTTCACCACCGCGTCCGTCGTCCCGAACAAATCCACGCCCGTGATCCCCCTGACATCCGACTCCACGGCTCCAGGGGACAGGTTCTTCTTCCTCAGGCCTTGTGGAGCAAAGGGGAAAAGGAGGCAGCATTAGGGGAAGCAAAGATTTTATTACCACAGAACCCCTGCGGTTGGAAAAGCCCTCCAGGATCAGAGTCCACCCTTTACGTCTCTAATTTAACAACCCAAACGCTCTCCTGGGCTGTTGTCACAGGTGAAAACCGGGAACTCTCCTCGTCCCTCACCCCCTCTGCTGAGGGCAACAGTTCAGGGAGGAGGATTTTGGAATGTGACCTTTAAACTCATGGAACTGAGGGCATCAAAACCCGCTGCACAAACTGCCACTGCTGCCAACAGTGCCCAGCACGCACGGAGCTCCACGACGAGGATTATGGACACAACAGTACCAGACAAAACGGGAAATAACTCTTCCCAGGGGACTGCTGGAGCCAGAGCAGAATCCTGATAAGGACATAAGTCATCCTGGAGAAAAGCTGTGGAGTGGGATGATGTTTGGAATCCGTTCCTCATCTCCCTGTCGGTTTTTCCACACGCCAGAGCTGTTGTCCGAGCGGAGCGACAGCTGAGTCAATAATCCAGCACGTCCCTAAACCCCCTCACCACGGATCAGCCGAGGCAAAAACAGCCCTGTACCATCTCCAAACCAATTTGGCAGCTGGAACTCTGCTGAGAGGGAGGTTTTTGGGAGGATGGAGCAGCAAAGCTCGGTGGCTGAAGAGCTGTTAACGCTCCCCGGGCTGGCAGAGCCGAGGGGGGACAGGTTTTAAATATCCAGGATATCCTGTCCCCTGGATATCCTGGCTGTTGACACAGCTGGCAGTGCCTGAGCCTGTGCCACGAGCACAGTGTGTCCAACCAAAACTGCCACAGGATCTAGAACAATCCATGCTCTCACACCACCAGCCCCCCACCAGTTAACATCACCCTTATTCCCAGCTCTTCCTTCAGGGATATTTCATTCCAGCACCTTGTTGCCTGGACAATAACTAAGAAACAGCCTCCTTTTCTCCAGGATGAGCCCCCTCAGCTGCTCCTCAGCAGGTTGACTCTCCAGACCCTTCCCAGCCCTTGCTCTGAGGTGGGCTTGGCCCCCCTGGCAGCTCACCAGAGATATCCCAAACCCTCACGGTCTGATCCAGGCTGGCAGACACCACCAGGTCCTCCGAGGGGTGGAACTGGGCACACATCACATAGTGGTTGTGCCCTGTCAGGACACTGCAGGCAAAAAAAAAAAGGGCAGAAAAAGCCATTAAAGCTGAAAATATATCAATAAACATCTCAATTTGCACCAAAGGCAACGAGCTCGGGCTGGGGAAGGACCAGGAAGAGCAGCATTGCCCAAAGCTGAACACCTGGAACCATGGGATGAGCTGGA
>NW_016690530.1:130450-132743 GCF_001604755.1 Lepidothrix coronata | reverse complement strand
TATTCCTAAAAAACCCCAAAGGGTTCTGTGTACCAAGCAATCCACACCCCCAGCATTCCCTCTCCACCATCCCCAGGAATCCCAGGATCCTCAAGGTTGGAAAAGACTTCCAAGCTCATCGAGTCCAACCGGTGACCCGTCCCCACCTCGTCCCCGAGTGCCACATCCAACCATTCCTTGGACACCTCCAGGGATGGGGCAGCCACAGTTTCTCTGGGCAACCCGTGCCAGGGCCTCCCCACCCTCCCAGGGAAGGATTTCTCCCCAATATCCCATCTAAACCTCCTCCCTGTCACTCTGAAGCCATTCCCCCTTGTCCTGGCACTCCAGGCCCTTGGGAAAGTCCCTCTCCCTCCTCCTTGAGCACCAAACCCATCCCAGGGAAGGATTCCCTGTCCCACCCAGGGAGCAGGAGGACTCACATGGTGGAAGAAGGTGGTCCTGATGTAATCCAGGTGCCCCAGCAGCGTGAAGAGGCAGCGGCGCAGTTTGTAATTCCAGACCTGGAATCACAGAGTCGTGGACTATCCTGAGCTGGAAGGATCCTCCAAGTCCAGCCCCACAGCACAGGAGCAGAACGATGACAGTCCCACCTCCTTCTGGGATTTTTTTTGTCTGCATTCCCACATTTCAGATCGATTTTTTCATCTTAAAAGTTGCTTTTAATTCGAGTTACGACAAAACTTTACTCTCGTGCCCCTGAAACAGGCGAATCACGACTCCCAAACTTATCCTTATCATCTTTTCCTACAACATTCTGAGCTGGAAGGGACCCACGAGGATCATCCAAGTCCAACCAGTTTCTCTGCCCCTTCCCTTCCTTGGGTGGCACCTTTTAGAGACCAAGGGCCCAAAAAGGAAATATTTTACCTTTATTTTGTAATCGTCACCTCCAGAAACAAACAGGGGCTGCTGTTTGTGGAAATCAATTCCTCGGACGGGTCCTGCAAACGGGAAAAGCAATGGGATGGTTGAAGCAATCCCTGCACCCCTCACAGGCCACAGTTTGTCCTCCTCCTCCCCCTCCTGCTGCTCCTGAGAAACCCAGAGCTTCAAAGCACAGCAAAAAGTTGTGTAACAGCCTGAAATTCCACCCCCAAACCCTTCCTTGCGTAGAATCCTGGAATATCCTGAGTTGGAAGGGACCCCCAAGGATCCAAGTCCAACCCCTGGCCCTGCACAGACACCCCAACAATCCCACCATGGCCCTGAGAGCTTTGTCCAAACACTCTGGCAGGTTTGGGGTTGTGACCACCCCTGGGGAGCCTGTTTAGTGCCAACCACCCTCTGAGGGAAGAACCTTTTCCCAATATCCAGCTGGGATATCCCCTGCCACAGCTCCAGATGTTCCTCCAGGTCCTGTCACTGCTCACACAGAGCAGAGATTGGAGCTGCCCCCCTTGAGGAAGCTGCAGACCCCCGAGACCCACCCCCAAAATTCGTTCCTTTCCACCGGGATGTTTCTGCAACCACCACAGAGCCCCCAGATCCGTATTTGGAGCTTCACCTTCCCACCAGGAACAAACCTCCCACCCCATTCCCTGTGTCTGCAGCGCCAGCAAACTGTCCACAGGGAAAACAGGGCTAATCCTCTGGGATCAGAGGCCTCAGGAACCTCCAGCTGAGGCCAGTTCCTCCTCCTGCAACCCCAACATCCCTCCCCAGGCAGCTGCCACCCTCCTGCCACCCCGCTGACCGTCGTGCTCGTCGAACTTGTCGATGAGGGTGCACATGCGATAGTCCCACAGCTGGATGACCCCATTGTGGAGGCTGGTGAGGATCCAGGGCCGCTTGGGGTGGAAGCTGAGCCCTGCGGAGACACACGGGGGGCTGAGGGACCAGGGGATGCCCAGGGGAGCTGCCTCCTGCCCCGCTCAGGGACCCCAGGGCTGGGTGGGATCTCGTGGCTCAGCCCCCCGTTGATCCCCCGGCACAGCCCCGCTGGCACTGAATCAGGGATGGATTAATTAGAGAACCAGGGAATGGTCTGGGTTGGGAGGGACCTTAAAGACCATCCTGCCATGGGCAGGGACACCTTCCACTAGTCCAGGCTGGTTCAACCTGGCCGTGAACGCTGCCAGGGATGGGGCAGCCACAAGGATGGATTTAGGTTGGAAAAGCCCTCCTGGGTCACCGAGTTCACCCCTGTGCCCCATCCCCACCTTGGCCCCAGCCCAGAGCACTCAGTGCCACGGCCAGTCCTTCCCTGGGCACCTCCAGGGCTGGGCACTCCCCCACCTCCCTGGGCAGCCCCTGCCAAGGCCTGAACACCCTTTCCAGGAGGAAATTCCTC
>NW_016690530.1:128079-129845 GCF_001604755.1 Lepidothrix coronata | reverse complement strand
CCCGCGGCCGCCGCTCCACGTCAGCGCCCCGGAACCGCCTCGGCCGCGGCCGCTTCCCCTTCCCGCTCCACGCCCGCCCCCGGCGGAAAGGGAAGCGCCGGGAACCCGAGCGCAGGGCCGGGGCAGGGCCGGGACCCGCCGGGGATGGAGGCAGCGCCGGGCCGGGGCCGCGGCTCCCTCGGGCTCCGCTGGGCGCTGCTCGTGGCCGCGCTGGCGGCGGGTGAGGGGGCGCGGGGGGACCGGGGGGGCCTCTGGGAGCCGGGGAGGGCTCGGACCGTCACCCCCCGAAATTTGGGGTACGGGGAGAGCCCGGGGTGTGTCCTCTGTGAGCCGGGGAGGGCTCGGACCGTCACCCCCCCGAAATTTGGGGTACGGGGAGGGCTCGGACCCTCACCCCCCCGAAATTTGGGGTACGGGGAGAGCCTGGGGTGTGTCCTCTGTGAGCCGGGGAGGGGTCGGACCCTCACCCCCCCCAAAACTTTGGGATACGGGGAGGGCTCGGACCGTCACCCCCCCGAAATTTGGGGTAGGGGGAGAGCCTGGGGTGTGTCCTCTGTGAGCCGGGGAGGGCTCGGACCGTCACCCCCCCGAAATTTGGGGTACGGGGAGAGTCTGGGGTGTGTCCTCTGGGAGCCGGGGAGGGGTCGGACCGTCACCCCCCCGAAATTTGGGGTACGGGGAGAGTCTGGGGTGTGTCCTGTGAGCCGGGGAGGGGCTCAGATTCACCACCCACCCCGCCGGGGTGTGTCCTCCGAGCTGGGGAGGGGCTCCTGTCCCACCCCTCGACCCTTTTGGGTGCCCCCTCTGAACTGGGGAGGGGCTCCTGTGCCCCCCTCTGACCCCTTTGGGTGCCCCCTTTGAGCTGGGGAGGGGCTCAGATTCACTCCCCTGACCCTTTTGGGTGCCCCCTCCGAGCTGGGGAGGGGCTCCTGTCCCTCTCCCGACCCTTTTGGGTGTCCCTTCTGAGCTGGGAAGGGGCTCAGATTCACTCCCCTGACCCTTTTGGGTGCCCCCTCTGAGCTGGAAAGGGGCTCCTGTCCCCCCCCTCGACCCTTTTGGGTGCCCCCTCTGAACTGGGGAGGGGCTCCTGTCCCTCTCCCGACCCCTTTTGGGTGTCCCCTCTGAGCTGGGGAGGGGCTCAGATTCACCCCCCTGACCCTTTTGGGTGCCCCCTCTGAGCTGGGAAGGGGCTCAGATTCACCACCACCCCCCTATGAGCCCCCAGGGTGCCCCCTGTCTGCTGGGGGGGGGGTTAAAACCCCTCTCCACCCCCTCTGGAGCATCCCCTGAGCCGGGGCCGGGTCTCCTCCGCAGGTTCCTGCCGCGGGAATTCCGTGGAGAGGAAGATCTACATCCCCCTGAACAGGACGGCCCCGTGCGTGCGGCTCCTCAACGCCACACACCAGATCGGCTGCCAGTGTGAGCCCCGGGGGCCTGGGGGGGTCTGACCGTGGGAGGGGGGGTGAGGAACCCTCCTGGTGCCCCTGGTCCCCAGCACCTCTTAATCCTGCTGGTAATGAACCGTGGAATGGTTTGGGGTTGGAAGGGACATTAAAGATCACCCCAATTCCACCCCTCCCGCTAGCTCCATCCAAGGGATGGGGCTCCATCCAGCCTGGCCTGGGACATTCCCAGGGATGGGGCTCCATCCAGCCTGGCCTGGGACATTCCCAGGGATGGGGCTCCATCCAGCCTGGCCTGGGACATTCCCAGGGATGGGGCAGCCATCCAGCCTGGCCTGGGACATTCCCAGGGATGGGGCAGCC
>NW_016690530.1:119228-127632 GCF_001604755.1 Lepidothrix coronata | reverse complement strand
TCTGGGTATCACTCCTTGTCCTGGGAGGAGTCTGGCACTGTCCCCTTGGCTTAGGAGCAGCACTAAGCTGGGCCTGGGCTCCTGCTGTCCTTCCCATTCCCTTCAGTCACGGGACACTCAGTGCTTGGATGGCTGAAGGTCCTTTGAGGAGCTCAAACAAAAGGTGCTTTCAAAGCCTGAGAGGTCATTTCTTCATCTCTGCTGGATTTTCCCAACTAAAAGCACCGTGTCCTGCTCAGCCATTCCCAAATTCCTTCCTCCAGCCCCCTCCTAATCCCGGGAGCTGCCCTTCCCTAAAGCCCTGTGCACACTGCCCTGCTTTGCTTTCCAGGGTGGGTTTTTTGGGGGGGTGAAGGAAATAAATGCCCTGAAGGGCACGTTGTCATCCCACAGCCTCCATCAGCGGGGACACGGGGGTGATCCACGTGGTGGAGAAGGAGGAGGATCTGCAGTGGGTCCTGGCCGATGGTCCTCACCCACCCTACATGATCCTGCTGGATGGGAATCTCTTCAACAGGTCAGTCAGCACCTGCTTTTATCCCCCCAGGGAGCCCAGGGCTCTCTGATCCGGTGATTAAATGTCATTTTCTGACTGACAGGTGACGGAACCAGCTCTGACTGCAGCCAGTTCTTGTGAGGTTGAACCATTAGTGGTTTTTTTACTGGGCTTTAGTGACTTTTCCTTCTTGCCTTTGCTGTGGAAAGAGCTCTGCTCTGTGTGAATCCCCACACCCTGTTCACCTCTACATTAGATAGCAGCCCATAATTTAATTACAGCCCTGGCATTGCAGCCCATTAAACCCCAGCACGGAGTGGTCCCTTCCCTCCCTGGGCAGAGCAGGAAGGACAGGACTGAAGTTTTCTCCTTGTTGCTTTTTTTTGCACAGTGAGATAAAAACCAAAGGTTAATTTGCTCACAGGCTCGGCTGTAATTCACCACCATCATCACTCTGTCTGGGATTGCAGCTCTTCCTGAAGGAATCCCTGATTCCTGGGCTGTTTTCTCTCCTCCAGGAAGGTGTTGCTGCAGCTCAAGGGAACCTCCCGGGTGTCCGGCCTTGCTGTGGCCGCTGCCAGACCCAGCCCTGCCCAGGGCTTCTCCCCTGGCCTGAAGTGCCCCAACGATGGGTTTGGTGAGGAAATGTTCCATCTTCATCCCTGCTGGGGGGAGGGAGGGGTGGTGCCTTTTCCTTGGATGCTCCGAGGAAGCGCAGAGGATCTCAGGGGAGCTGGAAATGGCAGAGACACTTTGATCCCTTTGGGATTCTTCCAGCACAGGATGGGCTCAGAAAAGGGATGGGTCTGATGGTGAAAAACGTGGTTGGGGTGGTTGGAATGTCACATCCAGAGGCTCAGCTGGACATCAGGGCCCAGTGGTGACCCTCAGGGGCCGAACTGGGACCAGTGTTGTCATCAGTGACACAAACAGAGGGGCTTGGAGCAGCCTGGGCTGGTGGGAGGTGTCCTTGCCCATGGCAGAGGGTTGGAACTGTGCAGCCCCAGAGTCCCTGAGCTCTGTTCTTGTCCTGCAGGCTCAGGTGTGCCCGTTCTCTCTGTTCCCAGGTGTGTATTCCGAGGATTACGGCCCCGAGTTCGCCCACTGCAACACCACCGTGTGGAACCCCCTGGGCAGTGGCATCTCCTACGAGGACTTCGACTTCCCCATTTTCCTTCTGGAAGATGCCAACGAGACCCAAGTCATCAAACAGGTACCTCAGCAGGCAGGGGGAGAGAGGAGAGAGGGGCTGGAGTTCTGTTCCCCGGGGTGAAAACGCCACAAATCCCATTTTCTGTGCCTCAAAAACGCCGAGCTGAGCCGTGATTCTCCTTCCCCCCCAGTGTTACCTGGATCACAACGTGCCCAGGGATGGCTCTGCCCCCCAGTACCCCCTGTGTGCCATGCAGCTCTTCTCCCACATGCACGCCGTGACCAGCACCGTGACCTGCATGAGGCGCAGCTCCCTCCAGAGCACCTTCAGCATCAACCCAGGTGAGACCCTCCCATCCTCAGCTCCAAATCCCTGTGGAATTACAGCTTTTCCTGGTGCCAGGGCTTCCCTGGAGCCAGGGCTTCCCTGGAGCCAGGACTTCCCTGGAGCCAGGACTTCCCTGGAGCCAGGGCTTCCCTGGAGCCAGGACTTCCCTGGAGCCAGGACTTCCCTGGTGCAAAGCAGAGTTTTTTGCTCGTTGACTTAAACACCGGGTTGAGAAAAAAAAACCCTCGTTTCTCACTTGTCACTGCTGTGATCCCAGCTCCAGGAATGTTTCTTTTTCTGCTTCCCAGAGATCGTGTGTGACCCTCTCCTCGACTACAACGTGTGGAGCACTTTGCAACCCATCAATTCCTCTGGAAAAGTGGATCCTGAGAAGGAAGTCATCATGGTCGCCACACGAGTAGGTACCTCTTAACCTTGCTCTGTGGAGCTCGGGCTGGGAGAATTCTGGGAATCTGGGAGTTCCCAGTCTCGTGGGAATATTTTTGTCGTGTATTTTGGTTTCTTGCCATGTTCCAAACCTTTTGGCTGCTGTGTTCTCGGGATACAGCCGTGGCTCCATCCCTTGGGGCAGTGGAGGGACACCCACAGTTTGGGTCTTTCCATCTTGTTATGGGAGACTTTTTCCAGCATTTTCTTCGCTGGGGGAAGCAGACGAGGAGAAATGGTCTGTGGCAAAGCTCTGAGGCCTCAAGGCTCAAATTTTGGGGAAATATAGGTTGGATATATGGAAGGAATTCCTCCCTGTGAGGGTGGGGAGGCCCTGGCACAGGTTGCCCAGAGAAGCTGTGGCTGCCCCAGCCCTGGGAGTGCCCCAGGCCAGGTTGGAGCAACCTGGGATGGTGGAAGGTGTCCCTGCCCGTGGCAGGGGGTGGCACTGGATGATCTTTAAGGTCCCTTCCAACCCAACCACTCCATAAATCCCTGCCTGCCACAGCAGCACGATCGTCACTTCGAGCTCCACCATCCACTTGGTCCTTCCCTTCCCGGCGGGACGGGTGGGATCAGGGAAAGACAGGGAGTGGTGGGTTTGCTTTCCCAGCACAGAATTCCCTGTGTGTTTGTGCTTGCAGATTGACAGCCACTCCTTCTTCTGGAACATCGCCCCCGGGGCCGAGGGCGCCGTGTCCTCCTTCGTCACCCACTTGGCCGCGGCCGAAGCCCTTCACAAAGCCCCCGACGTCCCTCTGCTCCCCAGGAACGTCATGTTCACCTTCTTCCAAGGGGTGAGAGCAGCAGGATCACATCACCTGCCCCCCCCGAGATCCCAAATCAGCCCCTGGCTGCTGCTCCCCCTGTCCCTGCTCTTTGGGTTGGGACTGTTCGTCTCCCTCCCCGGGCCGTGGTTCCCTCTGCTCCAGCGGGATCCTGATTGCTCTGGGAGGACATGACAGGAGCAGATGGAGCTTCCAGTGGGGCAGGAATGGGCTGCATCCTCCTGGATGCATCACCCAAACTTTGCTCTCCCTCCTGTCTCCTCCTTTCTGTTCCCTCCCTTGCTGGGGATGAACTTCCAGGCTGGAAATTCTGAAACAGAGCCCAGGAAAGGCAAAATTAAAAATATATGGGAGAGAAATGCGGCTCCTTCCTGGGAGCCCAGAGCTGGAAGTGGCAGCTGTGGAGAAGCAGAACGAGCTGGAGGAGGGACTGATGGCCAACAGCTGATGTTCCCCTCAAGGCATCAGCTCTGATGAGTCCTTTGTGCAGCTCTTCCCGTGCCAGGGCCATGTGATTCCCCCTCATTCACCCTCCTCGGCACATCCATCCCCAATTTCCCTGGAGGAGAGAGGCATCCAGGCTGTGGATGTATCCAGGAGGGGGGATGAGAAGAGCTGGCTGTAAATTAGGGAAGGGGAGGGCTGGTGGCTCCTGACTTCCCTGCCCTGCTCCAGTTTTCCAAGGGCACCTTGTCCTCCCCCGGCCACTCTCAGCCTTCCCAACCCTTTTTTCCAGGGAAGGAGACACCACTCCTTCCAGGAAAGCTTTGGATGCTGAATTCCTGGCATGGGGGGTTCTCCCTTTTCCCTGGTTTGTTGTCTCCCTTGTCAAAAACAATTGGGATTGTTCAGCCTGGGGAAGAGGAGCTTCCAGGACTGGGACTGGGACTTGCAGGACCTCAAGGAGACAACAGAAAACATGGGAAGAGATTATTTCCAAGGGTCTGGAGTGACAGGAAAAAAGGGAATGGCTTCAAACTGACAGAGGGCAGAGTTAGATGGATATTGGGAAGAAATTCCTCCCTGTGAGGGTGGGGAGGCCCTGGCACAGGTTGCCAAGAGAAGCTTTGGCTGCCCCATCCCTGGAAGTGTCCCAGGCCAGGTTGGAGCAACCTGGGCTAGTGGAAGGTGTCCCTGCCCATGGCAGGGGGTGGGATGAGGTGATCCTTAAGGTCCTTCCATCCCAAGCCATTCCATGACTCCAGGATTCATTCCTAGCAGGATTAAGAGGGCAGAAAGTCCTCACTGAGGTGGTTTTGCCTCAGTGCCTTTCTTGTGGAATTCAACATCCTTCTCCTGGTTTTTTCTCTTTCCCCTCCTTTTTGCCCTTTTGCTCCATCCCCTTCCTACAAATCCCTTTGGTTTTGGTGCCTTTGGTGTGTCCCAGGCTGTCCAAACCTCTGGAATTACCAGTTGGCCCCCAAACTCTTGGGTCGGTTCCACCTCAGCCCCTCGGATTTGCTGGTGGAGGTGCCTCCACCCTCGGATGGGAGTCAGGATTTGGGATTTTTCAGGATTTTTCAGGATTTTTCAGGATTTGGGATTTTTCTTTTTGTCCTGCAGGAGACCTTTGACTACATTGGCAGCTCCAGGATGGTCTATGACATGGAGCAGGACAAGTTCCCTCTGCGCTTGGACAACATCCACTCCTTCGTGGAGCTCAGTCAGGTGTGGCAAAAGTCTGGGGGCCTTTCATTGCCTGGGTGTGAAATCCCCCTGGATTTCCCTGCTCTGGGATGTCCAGCCTTGTGTTTTAAGGTGGTTTTCCTTGCAGGTGGCTCTCAGGAATGGCTCCATCCTCTGGATGCACACGGACCCCGTCTCCCGGATGAACCAGTCCGTGGACGCGCAGGTGAGAGAGAAACCATGGAATGTCCTGAGCTGGAAGGGGCCCACGAGGATCACGGAGTCCAGTTCCTGGCCCTGCACAGCCCCAGCAATCCCACTGTGTCCCTGAGAGCTCCAGGTGCTCCCTGAGCTCTGGCTTCCCTGTGGAACCTGTCCCAGCTCCCGACCACCCTCTGCGGGAAGAACCTTCCCCTCGTATCCGACCCCTGGCACGACTCCACGATGAAAACTCTGGGATCTCAAGCAGGGTTTTAACCTTCCCAGAGAAACCCCATCCCAAAGAACAGCAGCACAGGGCAGGTTTTCCTCCTTGCAGGTCAGGAACCTGCTGGCCACCCTGAGCAGGAGCAGCGCGGGCTCGGCCGTGACCCTGCAGGAAGCCGGATTTTCCCAGCCCCTCCCTCCATCCTCCTTCCAGCGCTTCCTCCGGGCTCGCCACATCCCTGGGGTGGTCCTGACTGACCACAGGACAGCCTTCCAGAACAGGTAGGGGCTCCCAGAGGACCCCTGGGACGCTGGAGGGGGGATGTGAGCGGGAGAAGCTCCGTGTCCGACGAGCGCGGCAGAATCGTTCTGACAGGCGAGAGAAATCCGGTTTGATGTGGAAAATGTTCCCCCACAGCTGGCTGGGAGCCAGAGGTGAGCAAATGGCAGCAGAGCGTTGCAGGAGCCTCAGCTGTTCTTCCAGAAGCTGCCTTTTTTTTTTTTTTTTTTTTTTTTTTTTTTTTTTTTTTATTTTTTAGTTTTTTGTTTGCGTTGGCAGAAAGCCCCAGGCCTTGGAAAGGGCACTTGGATTCACCCCACACGACCCTGTTCCTCAGGGATCCCCTGCTCCTCGTCAGCTCTGGGGTGGGAATGGGGGGTACAGGACAGGGATTGGGTCTCTCCCCTCTGCCCAAATGCTTGAAATTATCCCATTCCCTCCCTGGAGTCCTGGAATGGTTTGTGTTGGGAGGGACCTTCAAGATCATCCAGTTCCCCCCCCCTTTTTTTTTTTTGGGTCTCCTTCCACTATCCCAGGTTGCCCCAAGCCCTGTCCAGCCTGGCCTGGGACACTTCCAGGGGTGGGGAATCCGTGGAATAACCTGTACCAGGGTCTCCCCACCCTCACAGGAAAGAATTCCTTCCTGATACCCACCCTAAACTCCCCTATTTCAGTGTGATCCCACCCCCCTTGTCCTGCCACCCCAGCTCCTGATGAACATCCCTCTCCAGCTTCCCTGCAGCCCCTTCAGACCCTGGAAGGTGCTCTGAGGTTTCCACACAACCTTCCCCTCTCCATCTTTTATCCTTCTCTGCTGTTTCTGGGAATCTCTGTAGAAATCCACGGGAAAGAGCTTCCCTTTCCCCCCTAACCCTGCACGGAGCAGGTGGAGGGGAACACAACTCAGTGCTGGGGGATCCATTTTTAGGCTGGGGGATCATCCCAGGGAGTGCCAGGGCCACAGTGTGTCAATCCCTGGTAGGGAATCACTTGGAATTCCTTGGATGAGGCATTACCAGATCCCTGCTGGCCTTGCCTCAGTTTCCCTCCCTGATTCACAGCTCGGGCTCAGCCCCACCTAAAATTCCAGTCACAGCCTGGAAATGGCTCGGAGATGCTCAGATGGGAGAAGCTGTGGAAGGGCCAAGTTAATTAGAAATCCTCATTAAGGGCTTTCAGGAGTGAGTGGCAGGGCTGGAGCTTCGCTCCCGGGAGGCTCCGCTTTGGACACGCTCGGAATTGAATTCCATGCCCCGTGGTTTCTCCCTGCCTTTCCCCAAATCCCTGCTTTTCTCCCTCTTTTCAGATACTACCAGAGCATGTATGACACTCCAGAGAACATTGGGATGCAGTATCCCGAGGGGCTGAGCCCTGAGGAGACCTTGGAATACGTCACGGACACAGCCAAGGTTCCTGCTGGATCCGGGGGGGATGGGGAGGGGCAGGAGGGAGCAGGGACGTGGGGAGAGGGGGAAAATGTTTGGAAAAAGGGCTGGAAGAAGGTGGGGAGGGATGTGGGAAAGGGCAGGAAGAAGCAGGGACTGGGGAGAGGTGGGAAAAGCTGGAAAGAGGGCAGGAAGGAGCAGGGAGGGCTCTGGGCAGTGCCAGGGGCGAGGGGCCCCGGAGCGTTGGGGTGGATTTGGGATGGATCCTGGCTCCCTCCCAGAGCCCCTTTCCCTGGATCTGCCTGGCTGGATTGACACGGATCCCTGTCCCCTCACAGGCCCTGGCAGAAGTGGCCACCGTGGTGGCCCGAGCCCTTTATGGCCTGGCTGGAGGAACCAACAGCACCTCTGCCATCCAGGCCGATCCCAAAACGGTAGGAGCACGTGGAGCCCTGTTCCTGGAACCTCCCAGGAGCCCTCACATCCCTCCCCTCTGGCCCTGTTTGTGTGTGTTTCCACGGCATCCTGTCCTGCATCCCCCCCTCCCCTTTTCCCTGTTTTCCCACCGAGCAGAGTGAGAATCCCTCCCTCGTTTCCTGGGGCGGAAACGAAGCTCCTTCATCCCCAAAGAAAAGGTGGAATTGCCACCTGGGCCACGGGGATCATCCAAGGAATCCCTGGGGCTGGAATCCCACCCGGTTTTCCCAGCTCTGTCTGGAATTCTGGGCAGCTGGGCCGGAGCCTGTCCTTGGCTGTGCTCGGGGAACGTCCCTCAGCAGAAGGAGCTCGGGGCAGAGCTGCTCAGACGTTCCTTTCTCTCCTCTGCACAAACCAATCCCGTGTCCTCCCAGGTCACCCGGATGCTTTACGGCTTCCTGATCAAAATGAACAATTCCTGGTTTCAATCCATCATCAAACCAGACCTCAAAGGAATTCTGGGTGAGAACAGCACAGGGAGGGAGGGCAGGGAGAGGGTTTGACCCCGGATGTTCCCTGGTGGGTTCTTGCTGGTTTTCCACCCCCCAATCCCGTTTTTCCTGCCATTCCAGGGGATGTTCCCCAGCATTATGTGGCAGTTTCCAGCCCTGTGAACACGACCTACCTGGTGCAGTTTGTCCTGGCCAACCTGACGGGCACGGTGGTGAACCTCACCAAGGAGGAGTGTCTGAGCCCCGAGAAGAACCCCCACACTGAGAGGGAGGTGGGTGCACATCCCACCGGGAATGGGCACATCCATGGGGCTGGTTTGGGGATGGGTTTTATTGCCTGGGAGAACAGGGAAGCTCCTCCCTGAGGAGACATCTCAGTGCCCGAGGGCAGGGGAGGAACGGGCACGACCTGAGCCCGGGTGGGCAAAGAGGAACCTGGGTGGGACCAGCCAAGGGGTGGCCACAGGAGCAGAGGGGCTGGAGCAGCAGGAGAAGGGTCTGGGGAACTCCCGAGGGAGCTGGGGGGGCTCAGCCTGGAGAAAAGGAG
>NW_016690530.1:106532-117958 GCF_001604755.1 Lepidothrix coronata | reverse complement strand
CTGTCAGGTGATGTCACTGTCAGGTGATGTCACTGTCAGGTGATGTCACTGTCAGATGCTGTCCCACCCCATCAGGTGATGTCCCCCCATCAGGGGATGTCCCCCCAGGCCCTGGGTGGCTCTCAGGGATGGTTGGATCTCCGGGTGCTCGACCCCCCTTGGAGCTGCAGCTCCGTGTGTAACCACGGCCCCGGGGGTTCCCTTCCCTCCCCAGATCCTCACCCTGCTGCTGGGAATCTCCATCCTGGTCCTGTCCCTGCTCACCACCTACTTCATCAACGCCAAGGCCGACGTGCTCTTCAGCCTCCCGCGGGATCCCGGGGCCGTGGCCTACTGAGCCTGCTCTGGGGCTGGAAAACTCCTGGATTGCAGCTGCCAGGGCTGAGCCAGCGCTGGGATGGCCCTCCCTCTGCAGAAGGTTCCCTCCAGAACCTTCCACGTGTTCCAAGGGCTGAGCCCTGAGAGACTTTCCCCAGGAAAAGGCACCGACCGAGCCCCGAAGGAACTTCGGGACAGATTCCCAGAGTTTGTTTGATTTGTCCTCGGAGCAGCCTGAGGATGGTCCTGGATGCTGCTGGGAGCACCCTGGGATGGATTTCTTCCCTGAATCGAGCCAAGGGTGGGAAGGATGAAGGTGTTTCCTCCTGGAGCAGTGGAATTCCGAGGTGTCCAGCAGCCCCAGGGTGTCCCCCGGGAGCTGTGGAAGGTCCATCCCAAGGTGTCCTCAGCAGGTGATCAGATGTAAAACAACCCTTTTTTTTCTTAATGGTGCAATATTTTCTGGGCTTTGTACATATATAAATAGTTCCCTTTAATTAAAAAACGGCCACTTCCAAATGAACCCACCCTTGGCCTGCTTTGTCTTTCAGTCCCTTCCCAAAGTCATCCCAGTGGGCAGTTTGTGGGTGTGGAAGCGTCTGGGGGAGGCAGAGGGTTCTCTGGGATGTGCTTTTCCTTCCCTAGGGCGAGTTTTTTGTGGTGTTTTCTTACATATCTAAATTTCTTACACACCTAAATGAAAATGCTTCGTCCAGGACGGAGCAGCTTTGAGGAGAGACCTTGGGATTGGGGAGGGCTTGGACTTCCATGGTCCCTGTGGGATCCAGCTCAGGATATCCCATAACCCAGCGCTAATCAGCAAGTTGGGTCAATTAAAGGGTTCCTGATCATTCAAAGCATCTCCTTCCCGCTCTGCTCCGTCCTGCCTTTCACTTCTGGACCCCCTGGAATTACAGGAATTATTTTTCCTCCTTTTTTCCCCCCTCCTTACGAACAGAAAGGAAACCCTTTTCCCCCTGGCAGCCCCTGCTCTGTCCCTCTGGAGCAGCTCCAGCAGCTCCGTGCCCTCCCTGGGCTGGGCCTCCTCCAGCTGCTCCTCCTGGATTGATCCCGGGGGTTTTCCCGATCCAGGGGCAGCACCAGCTCATGCACTCAGAGCCTGAAGGTGCCAGAGCTGCCAAAGAGCCCCTGGACAGAGCTCAAAGCTGTCCAGCACCTCCCAAGTGTCAGGAAGAACCGGTTGGACCGGGAACGATGTGGAGCCACCTCCAAACAGAGCAGCCCTGGAAGGAATTCAAGCTCCGGGGCTTTGGAGGGACGTGCCAGCGTCTGAAAGAGGCAGGAGAGAGCGTTTTCCCAGCACCTGGACCCGGCTGGGAGCCTGTTCTGGAGGAGGTTTTGCATAATTTCCCTTGCAAAGTTCCCTAATTCCTGGAGCAAACGGGCTCTGGGTGAGGGGAGGGTGGGGAGCAGCTCTGGGGGACAAGGAGTGTCCGTGGGCAGTAGTGGGATCCAGGGGGATCCCGGGGGGAATTAGGAAGGGCAATGCCAGAGGCACATCTGGGATGTGGTGTCCAGCTCTGGGGGACAAGGAGTGTCCGTGGGCAGCAGTGGGATCCAGGGGGATCCCGGGGGGAATTAGGAAGGGCACTGCCAGAGGCACATCTGGGATGTGGTGCCCAGCCCTGGGAGGTTTGGAGTGCCCAGCTCTGGAGGTTTGGAGTGCCCAGCCCTGGAGGTGTCCGAGGAAGGACTGGCCGTGGCCCTGGGTGCTCTGGGCTGGGTCAGGAGTTGGATTCCCTGATCCTGGAGGTCTTTTCCAACCTGGAGGATTCTGGGACTCAGCTGCTCCTCAGGGCTCTGTTTGCCCTGTGAAGATAAAAATAAACCCGGGTATTTAACGACACCCAAACGAGCTCCCCCATTAACGCGCTCGTTCCCCAGAGCTCATTAGCATTAGGGACGCTCTAATTAATGCCCATCATCTCGGGGGTGAGGACGGGAGGGTATCAGGGGACTTGTAACAGTGGGGTCGGTGCAGCTGCTGGGCTGGGCTGGGCAGGACGGGGACACAGAGAGGGTGGGGAGGCCCTGGCACAGGTTTTCCAGGGAATTCGTGGCTGCCCCATCCCTGGAAGTGTCCAAGGGCAGGTTGGACGGGGCTTGGAGCAACCTGGGCTAGAGGAAGGTGTCCCTGCCCGTGGCAGGGGTGGAATGAGATGATCTTCAGGGTCCTTCCAACCCAACCCATCCCCTGGTTCTGCTGCTCTGGGAGCACGGGGGGTCCCCCACGTTCCCTCCCCTGCTCCAGACTGGCCTGAAAAATCAGGGAAGAAAGGAAGGAGTCGCTGAGCAGCCAAAGGCAGATTCCCCCCGAGGAGATGGAGCCCGGGAGAGGCCAAAAACCAAGTGATGCAACTCGTGGCAGGTCTCGCCGGGCTGCTCCTCCCGACGCCCCGCAGAGGGCCGGGAGCTCTCCTGGGAGCTCTCTGGGAGCTCTCCCGCCGCTCCTCGGGCTGGGATTCGCTCCCGAGGGGAAAGGCTGCCTGTCCCTGCCTCCTCCTGGCAGGACATGAACCCCCCCGGGGTTTTGTTGCGGCCTTGGGTTCCCCCGGGGCCCCTCCAGCTCCAGCCCAGCCCGGCTGTGGTTTTTGGGCAGCTGGCAGGGGCTGTCCCCGCCCCGGAGCCCTCGGGCATCTTGCTGAGACATCCCCCCCTTCCTCCTCCTCCTCCTCCTCCTCCTCCTGGTGCACATCATTTGCAAGCATCGCTTTCCTCCCCTCCCTCTTCCCGGGATTTCTGCACAAAAAGAAGATGCCACCGACCCTCCTGACCCCCTGAACTCCCGGGGGGGGCCGAGGGCTGGGGCTGCAGCTGCCCCCCGTGCCCCGAGGGGGGGACATATGGGGGTGACAGTCACCCAGACGGGGAGGAAGGAGAGGAAATGTGTGTTCTCTTAGTGCCCGGCCTTCCCCGCTCCTGGGAACTTGGTGGCTCCGGAATATTAAGAGGCAGGAAAGTTAATTAATACCCAGAACAAAGCCAGGGCTGTTTTGGCTTCTGGGAGAAGGAAACGGTGGAGACAGGAAGGGGAGAACTGGTGTCTTCTTCAGTGGTGTCTTATCAGCAGCTAAAATCGAGGTGAAGCCCGGGGTGGGGGGTGAGGGAGTCGTTTTTTGGAGGGTTTGTGGCAAAGGGCAGGAGGGTGCTGGGAGAGCCATGGGAACAGCTCCCCTGTGCTGAGGGGCTGGGGGGGCTGTCTGGGGCTGTCTGGGAGCAGCACAAGGTCCAGCTGAAGGAACAAAGGCAGCTCAGGAGCAGGAGTGGAGCGAGCCAGGGCCTTGGCTGGCACCCAGCAGGAATCTGAGTCCAACATGTGTTTGAAATCAGGGGCTGAACTGCTACAAATGGGAGCAGAGGAATTGCCAGCTTGGAGCGTGCCCAGGGTCCATCCTTTCCACTGCCCTTGGCACCACCAGGGATGAGCACCCGGCTCTGGGAGAGGCACCAAAGCCCCCGGAGCGACCCCGTGTCCCAAATCCACCCCACGGGGGGATCCCTGGGCTCCTCATTCCCGCTGCAAAGTCCACAGGAACATCCAGAGGGATCTCACCGTCCCAAATCCACCCCATGGAGCCACCATGGGGATCCCTGGGCTCCTCATTCCCGCTGCAAAGTCCACAGGAACATCCAGAGGGATCTCACCGTCCCAAACCCACCCCACGGGGCCACCACGGGGATCCCTGAGCTCATTCCCGCTGCAAATCCGCTCTCCCTCATCCACAGGAACATCCAGAGGGATCTCACCGTCCCAAATCCACCCCACGGGGCCACCATGGGGATCCCTGAGCTCCTCATTCCCGCTGCAAAGTCCACAGGAACATCCAGAGGGATCTCACCGTCCCCCCCCGTCTGCCTGTCCATCCAGCCGCGGGAATTCCTGGGGGAAAACAGCCCAGCCGGGGAAAGAGGGAGGTGATTTGGGGACAAACCGAGCTCGTCCTTCCCCCCTTTGCCCCGTGCAGCTCCCGGGGCCTCCCCCTGTGCCCTCCAGCGGAGGAAGAGGAGGGTGAGGAGGAGGAAGGGGCGGAGGACGGGGCTCGGGCTCTCTCTGCCGCCCAGGTGATGCTTCCCCGGCGCCAGCAGAGGTGCCGGGGGCTAATCAAGATCGACGTCGGAACAAAACAGCGGCTCGGCAGCTCGGAGCCAGCGGGAAGGGGGAAGCAGATGGGCTGGAGGAGGCAGGAGCTGCTCTAAATGGATTGATGGAGAGGCCTTTGAGGGAGATGGATTGGAGACGGAGCCGCTGGAGGAAAGGGCCGGGGTGGCCACGCTGTGAATGGGGCAGGGGCCCAGGGACGGGCTGGGAAGGGAGAAAGGCCCGCAGATAACAGATGGATGGACACAAAGACTGGAAGGGAAGAGGGGGACAGATGGACAAGCAATAGAGAGAGTCGGGAGGAGAGAGGGATCTGGACATAATTAGATTGGATCTGATTATGACAGACTCGATTAGAGCAATATTATGATCAGGAGCTTCTGTCGCTATTTGGCTTTTAGGGGGGAACAAAAGCCAGGGGAGGGGGGACGAGCAGAGGCACAGGGAACGGGGCAGGATGAAAGGGAAAAAAGGGAAGGGGCTCCTTGTGAAAGCTGTCAGGGGTGGTGGTGACAGATTGTGTGGTTATGGAGCACCGGGGCCGTCTGTCACCCACAGAAACCTGCCCGGAAAACAGACAAAAGGGGCTCCCAGAGCCCGGGGCTCCGGCCCTGCCCGGGGCTGAGCACTCCAGGAGCTCCCTGGGAGGAGTAACCACGGCTGGGTGTGCACACACACCTTCCTCAGACACCCCCAGCCCGCCTGAGGGTGTGAGCACACGTGGGAACACGCGTGGGAACACACGGAGGGCACGGCCTGGCCCTGCACATGCGGGTGCCAGCCCTCAATTCCTGCCCCCAAAAGCCTCCAGTCCCGGCTCTCACACTCTGGGGGGGGCCCAATTGGGGGTTTCAGGACCTGAAGGGGCTACAAGAGACGTGGGAGAGACTTTGGAGAAGGAGTCCAGGACAAGGGGGCGGGTTCAGAGGTTTGGGTGGACATTGGGAAGGAATCCTGGCTGGGAGGGTGGGCAGGCCCTGGCACAGGTTATTATTCCATGGCTGCCCCATCCCTGGGAGTGTCCAAGGCCAGGTTGGAGCAACCTGGGCTGGTGGGAAGTGTCCCTGCCCATGGCAGGGGGTGGAACGAGGGGAGATTTAAGGTCCCCTCCCACCCAAACCGTTCTGACACTGACTGACAGAGGATCATCCCCCCAAGTGAAGGTCCACAGGCTGCCCCGGTGCTTCTCCACAGAATCCCAGAATCCCTGAGGCTGGAAAAGCCCTCCCAGCCCCTGGATCCCCCCTGTGCCCCATCCCCACCTCGTCACTCAGGGGTGGGGGCACAGCCCCCGGTGTGGGACGGCCCCAGGGGAGGGGCAGGAGCTGCAGAGCCCCCAGGGATTGATCTTTCCGGGGTCTCTGGGCTGTGCCCGGGATCTCCATCCAGGTCTCCCCCCGTGGGCTGGAAGTGCAGCCCCTCCCCGTGTCCCATCCCGGCTCCAGCAGCTCGAGGGTTAAACCTGCCCGTCTTCCCAGACAGGGCCGCGGGTCCCCGGTGGCTTTGCACAATATGTCACCTCCTCTCCTGCCAAATGCTGCCTCTTCCAGCCTCTCTCCAAACCTCTCCCTGCGCACACAGGAGCTGCTCAGGGTCCCCCCAGCCCCTGCAGCTGATCCCCGAGCCCCCCGGGGTCCCAAAAATCACGGGATCCTGGAATGGTTGGGGTTGGAACGGACCTCAAGGGGCATTTTGTTCCAATCCACCTTCCACCAGACCGGGTTGCTCCAACCTTGGGCACTTCCTGGGGTGGAGCATCCACAACTTCCCCGGGCACCTTGTGCCACCACCCTCCCAGGGAAGGATTTCTCCCTGATATCCAGTCCAAGCCTCTGCTCTGGCAGTTTGAAGCCCTTTCCCGCCTGTCCTGTCCCTCCATGTCCCTCCAAGCCCTGGGGGGCTTCACCCCCTTGGATGGAAACACCACCAAGGCCCCCCCTGGGTCCCTCAACCTCGCAGGTAAAGCTGAAACCAGAGACAGGCGTGAAAACCTCGGCTCTGCTTCCCACAGGTGCCCCCCAACCTCTTCCTTCTTGCCCCCTGTGTCGAAAGGGAGGCCCAGGAATCCCGAGGAATGAGGGATTTCTGCAGGCTCCAGTTTAGGGGCTCCTGCCAGCGAGAAACCAGGTTGGTTTTGACGTGGAAAACCAGTTTCTTCCAACCAGGAACACTCGGAAGGGAAGGACAAAGCCAGAGGGTAAAATAGGTGAATATTTCCAGAGGATTTCGAGCTCTGGACTCCCCATCCCCGGGAGAAACTCACTGGGCTGGAGACGAGTTGGGGGGAGCTGAAACCTTCCCGTTAATTTGGCCGAGCCTGAGCCCGGTATCCCAGCGGGAAAGCTCTGGAAGCGGCTCCAATCCTTCCCCCTCTCTTCCCGGCAGGATGCCCGGAGCAGCCCGGGATCAGCTGCGGAGAGAGGGGGGGCCCTGCTGGCGGCCTGGCAGGGGGAGCAGAGCCGGGCCCGGGGGTGGGCAGGGAACAAACACCGACAGCCCTTCCCGCTCCCCCGGGAGCCCCGGGAAGGAGGGAGGAGGGGATGGGCCTGCCCGGGAGGGGGGCGTTTGGGGTGGGATGTGCCCTGGGAGGTTTGGGAAGGGGAGGATTTGGGATGTGCAGGGCGCCGGGAGAAGGGGCTGGGGGGGAGTGGGGGTGTGTTCCCGGTGGAGAGCGGGGATTTGCGCGGGTGATGGATGCGCTGGATGCGCTGGATGCGCTGGATGCGCTGGACGCGGGACGTGCGGCGCATCCCGGGCGGGATCCAGGCGGGATCCAGGCGCGCCTCGGGCTCGGGGCGGACTCTCCCGTCGCCGCGAGCTCATTAAGGGAATATTGTCTCCTAATCGGTGCCATAGCAATGGCGAGGAGGCTCCGGAGCCGCCACCTGATCCCTCCGCCTCGGCAAACTCCGGGACCATCTGCCGAGCCGTGCCAGGCGCTGGAGCCCACCCAGGCGCCCGTGCCCATCACCTGGGCCTCGCCTGCTGTGCGGGGAGGGCACCGGCCCCCGGGGCTGGCGGGGGGGGCACGAGGAGGAGACAAAGGTGGGAGAGCCCAGAGAAGGCGCTGGGAGGTGAGGGAGGCCCCCAAATTCGGGGGGGGGGACACACACACGGGGATTTCAGGGCCGTGAGGACGAACCGGGGCAGGTTTTCTCCAGGCGGAGTTTTGACGGGAGAATTCGAGCGGGGTGAGAGGCAGAGGCCGAGGGATCGTCGTCTCCTGCCCCAAGTGTTTCGGAGCAGTCCCCGCGTCCTCCGGGGGGATTTTCCTCCCCTTTCCTCCTCTTTCCCTCGGTTCCCTCACCAAACTTCGCTCAGGTGGATTTTCCAGCAGGGATGGGGGCTGTCCCTGGTCCGGGCACCCACCCGGGCTCAGCCACCCCCGGGGGCACCCACGGCATCCTCGGGGAGCTCCACGCGGACACGCGGACACACAGACACGGACACACGGACACACAGGCACGGATACACGGACACACGGACACGCAGACACGCGGACACGTAGCCCCGTCACACCCACGGCCCCGGGGGCCGCGCAGCCCCGGGATCCACTGGGAATGATCCCCCTTCTCCCGGCGCCGCTCCCGCCTCCCCTGTCCCCGTCCCGTCCCCTCTCGCCATCCCCCTTTATGAAATATGCAGGGGGAACAGATGTCGCCTTCTCCCGGAGCACCCCCGCCCTCCTCCCTCCCTCCCTCCCGCCCATCCCACCACCCCACCCACCCTCCCGGACCGCATCCAACCTCCCCCTCCCCTCCCGGGGCTCCCCCCTCCCCCCCAGCCAATGGCAGCCCCTCGCCCGCCCTAAATATTGATGAGGGGGGAGCGGCCGAGCGGCCAATGAGACACTCGGGGTCGGGCCCGGCGGGCGAGGCCGGGCTGGATAAATAGGGTTTGGGGAACATGCCCCCTTGGAGGCTCCGAAGCCACGCTCCTGCCCGGGCGGGACCATGCCCGGGCCCAGAGGCTGCCGGGATTCTCCCTGATTTTCCCCCCAAATCCACCCCGCGGAGCAGGGAGAGCGCCCAGGGAAACTTTCTCCCCCCTCGATGGATGGATGAGCCAAGGGGTTCCTCCCTCCTTGGATTACCGGAGCTTCATCCCGCTGGAAGAGGAGAGCTGGACCTTGGGAATGGTCATCGGGCTGGGGGTAAGGGGGCTGCGCTGGGGGCGGGCGGCTCTGGAATGGGGGAGGGATGGAGAGTTAAACAGCACAATCCATGTGGGAATGTGGCCCTGGACTCCCGGGAAGGGGTTTGACCCGGGCGCCAGGTTTAGCTCCCAAACCCGCTCGGCACTGGCACGGGAGGACTCGGAGCAGGAAAAAGGAAAGGAACCTCCGTCCAGGTGCCCTGAAAGTGGGTCCCGGACACACTTTGCGTGGCCAGGGAGCTTCCAAGGAGAATCGTCGGGAAAATTGTCGCCTCAGGGGCCGGAAGTGGAAGGAAAAGGGTGAGAGAGGAGGTGGGAAGCTCCCACTGCCCCTCGGGGGTCTGAGCGCTGGGGGGGCTTTGCTGAAGGCAGGACTGCAGCAAGTGCAGGTTAAAAAGAAGTTCTTGCAGTAGATGAAGTCAGGAAGGTGGCAATTTGCAGCTTATCCAGAGGAAAGAGGGGGGAAAGAGCCACTTGGAGCACAAGCCTCCCGTGCCAAGGAAAAGCTTTGGCGGGACTGGACTAACCCAGCGAAGGAGGAGCGGGAGAAGGAGTTTATTGGAGTCCGGGATTGAAACTGGGTTTCATGGGTCTGGGCTCTCCTGCCGACATCCTGAGCCCCCCGGGTGGGCCCCCTGCCCCCCTTTTGGGTGTTTGATGCGCCCTCAATTCCCTCCCGAGGATGCAGAGCCGGGGACAGCGACACGGGCTGTGCCCGGGGGGGTGGTGGCTCCCGGGCTGTCCCTGCTCCGGGTCACCGTCCCTGTCTGCCCGCGGAGCTTCCAGGACGAAGCGTCCCGCTCCTTCCTCGCTGCTGGGGTCCTGGGGATGGATCGGGTGTCCTGGGGATGGATCAGGTGTCCTGGTTTGTCTCCCTCCCCGCGCTGGGGGGATGGAGCCGGGAGGCAGCGGAGCCGCTCCGCGATTTCCCGCTGGGGCGTCTCATCCACACCCGGATCGAACCTCTGGCTGAGGCAGCACCCGGGTCTGCAGAGCAGGAGGAGAACGGGTCTGTCGTGGGAGTGGGGTGGGAGGGAGGGAGGCAGAGGAGCCGGGAGGCAGCGCAGGAGACCAAATTCCCGGTGCCTTGGAGCGGCGGGGAGAGCGTTGGAGGAGAACAGGAGTGTGATGCTGGATGTCCAGCCCCTGGATACCCGCGGCCCAGGAGGTGGGAGATGTGTCTGTGCGTGTGCAGGAACCTGTGTGTTCGTGTCGGCGAGCAAAGACCCCACCAGACCCATTCTGGGGGGCTCAGGGGGCCCTGCAGACAGTTCTGCACGGGCTGATGGGGCTCCTCACGTTTTTCGGGCATTGCTGCTGCAAAAACTCACATCCTGCAAGTCTTTTAAAGCAGGACAGGGACTGTTTCTCCCCTGTCCCTGTTGGTTTTGTTCCATTTCCCGGCTCTGGCGGCTCAGCACAAGTTTCCCCGAGAGAGGTCACGGCTCGTCCGTCCCTTCCCACCCCGGCAGCGTTTCCCCATCCCAAATTCGTCCCCCTTCCCCTTTCCCAGCGGGAAGATGCTCCTGCTGCAGGACCTGCCTTTCCCAGCCCTGCTCCCGGGGCGCTGGAGGCGTCTGTGCGGGCACGGGGAAGGCAGCGGGGAGGAGGAGGAGGAGGAGGAAGAGAGGGAGCAGAGGCAGAATTCCCGGCCAGCGGCGCAGCATCCCGGGGGGAACATCCCGGGGGGAGCATCCCGGGGGGAGCATCCCGGGGGGAACATCCCGGCGCCTCCGCGGCCACACGAGGCCGAGCAGCTGCGGAGGGTTCCATATGTCGGGGGCGGCAGATCCGTGACATACGGGGCTCATTTAGCGCACAATGACCCCCCCCCCCTTTCCCCTCGCCCCTGCGGGCTGGTTTTTTCCCCTTCCCTCATCCACCACCTGCCATCCCTCCGGAGCGCCGGGAGAAACGGCTCCCACCTTCTCCCGGAGCCTCCGCGCCGGCTCCTTCTCCAGCTCCCGCGTCCGGGGAGCCGCGGGATGAGGGGATGAGAACCCCCCTCCGTGCTTGTGTTTTCCAGAGCACCCGGGAGGAGTCGGGCTCTGACACCTGAGGGCCCGCGGCAGGAGGACACCCGGCCGTTCATTTATTCGCTTTTTATGCCTCCCCCCGTCCCCCCCGCGCCGTTCGTCGCCGAAGTTGTCGCCCGGCCAACGAGCCCCCGGGGGGAAATGTCCCGATTCCCTCGCGTGTGATGAGGAGGAGGAGGAGGAGAGCAGCACCCGGGGGGTCGCCGCCCTGAGAGCCGCCAGACCCCGTCGCAGCCGAGATCGGCGCCCCGTCCCCGCCACGTCCGTCCGTCCGTCCGTCCGTCCGTCCCCACGAAGATGATGCTCAACTCCGACCAGGCGGAGCTCGACCTCCCCCCGCCGCGCTCCGAGGCCGAACCCGCCTTCGGCGGCGGCTGCGGGGGCAGCGCGGAGGGCGCGGGGGGGGTCGGGCCGTGCCCCCCGGCCCCGGGGGAGCCCCTGAAGAAGGAGCTGCAGCACCTGAGCCGGGAGGAGCGGCGGCGCCGGCGCCGGGCCACGGCCAAGTACCGGACAGCCCACGCCACGCGCGAGAGGATCCGCGTGGAGGCTTTTAACATGGCCTTCGCCGAGCTGAGGAAGCTGCTGCCCACCCTGCCCCCCGACAAGAAGCTCTCCAAGATCGAGATCCTGCGCTTGGCCATCTGCTACATCTCCTACCTGAACCACGTGCTGGACGTCTGAGAGCCCCAGATCGCGTCTGTCTGTCTGTCCGTGTGTCACATCTCCTACCTGAACCACGTGCTGGACATCTGAGAGCCCCAGATTGCGTCTGTCTGTCTGTCCGTGTGTCACATCTC
>NW_016690530.1:102333-105700 GCF_001604755.1 Lepidothrix coronata | reverse complement strand
CTTCCAGCAGCTTCCAGCAGCCAGGAATCTCCCCTGACCCCCCCCTCAAACACGGAGCAGCACTTGGGGAAAAGGAAGGGAGAGGGAAGGGAAAGCGGAGCCGAGCTGAGGGCAGGAAAACTCGTTGCAGGAGTGAATGTTTTGCCTCGATTTTGGGGCCGTTTGGGTGGTTTGAGGGTTAATTTTGCACTGGCAGTGGCAGGAGCACGAGCAGAGCCCCAGGAGGGGGGACCAGGACCGCTGGCTGTGCTTGGACACAACATTCCAGGTCAGGAGCAGAGCCTGGGAATGGGAATGGGAATGGGAATGGGAATGGGAATGGGAATGGGGGGCAGGCTCCCGGGGAACGGGACGGGGCTGCTCCTCCTCCAGCCTCGTCTCCGGCCGGGCAGGGATGGGGATTTTGGGAGGCCAGAGGTGGAACTGCTGCAGTGTGAGGGGCAGGGAACTCCACAGACCCCCAGAGCTGGAACAAACGGTCCTGGGGCCACCTGAGACCCCCTTCCCGGGGTTTTGGGCGCTGCCAGAGCTGTGTCCTAGCCCCACAAGGCCCCTACTGGGATTCCCGGGATTTCACACCTTTCCTGGCTCCATCCCACCCCTCTCTGCCTCCAGTTCCCAGTACCACCTCGCTCCATACCTCATTTTTCCCCCTCCCCACGGAAGCAGGGAGAAGGATCTCTACCTCTGTCTGGCTTGTCAGTGAATGTTGGATCCCGGAGGGCTGGAGCAGCTGATTCCAGAGGGCTGGAACAGCCACATCCCAGAGGGCTGGAGCAGCAGATCCCAGATCTGGCTCCCCCATCACCCCAGAGCAGAGCAGATGAGCCCACCCCTCCCTCCCCTCCCCACAGTCTCTGTGCCACGAGGATATTTATTGAATTAATTTATTGAGAAATGTTATTATTATTATTATTATTATTAATTATTATTATTTATTTGCTGTGTTGTCGTGCACTTTTGGGAAAGGAAAAGGAGGAAAACGAGTGTAAAAAAAAATATCAAGATCACGTCGGGAAAGCCTCCAGGCCACCCTCGGATTCCCCGCGTTCGGCTGCTCGGACTGTGCAAGGATTTATTATTTATGAGTTCACAGGGAAGGCGGGGAGGGGGAAACGAATTAAATCGCCAGCACAAGAGAGATCTTGAACTCGCAGCGCTCAGCTTCACGTTTTCTGCCCTTTTTTTCCCAGTTTTCAGCCCGTGTTTCACCATCCCTGCCGGGTGGCGGGTTCGCTCCGTGGCAGGCGGTGGGAGGATGTGCCCTCCCGGCGCTCCAAGTCCTGCACCTTCGCCTTTCCCAGCCCTGCTGGAGCCCGGTTTGGCTTTGCCGGGAGCGGCAGCAGAGGGATGAGGATGCCCAGTCCCCCCTCAGCACCTCCAAACCCCGACAAACCCCCCCCGTCTCCCCCAGACCCCCGGAATATCGGGGTGGCCCCGAGCGCGGCGTCCCCCGCGGGTCCCTCCCTGTCCCCCGGGCCGCCCACCCCCGGAGCCCCCCCGAGCCGTGCCGGGGGCGGGTGGGGGGAGATCGCGGCTCCTTTGTCCGCGCCGGTGCCGCCCGTCCCCCGGGGCGCGGCTGCAGCTGCTTCCCGACCCGCTCCAAATTTCTCCGTGTAATCGATTGGCCTCGGCTGCGGGGACGCGCCGGAGGGAAACGACAACCGGGGGGGAGGGAGAGACGGGAGGGAGGGCGAGACGGGGTTGAAGGGGTGAGAGGGGCACGGGAGGGGACCTTGGCGCTCCTTTTTGTCCCAGCTCGTGGATTGAGGATCGAGAATGGTTTGGGTGAGAAGGGACCTTAAAGATCTTGTGGACAGGGACACCTTCCTCTAGCCCAGGTTTGCTCCAGCCTGGCCTCGGACACTTCCAGGGATGGGGCAGTCACAGCTTCTCTGGGCAACCTGTGCCAGGGCCTCCCCACCCTCACAGGGAGGAATTTCTTCCCAATATCCAACCTAAATTTCCCCTCTGTCATTCCCCCTTTGTCTATCACTCCGATTCCCGATGAAAGCACCGATGAAATGTTCGTTTCTCCCCTTGGGATGCTCCGTGTCCCCACCCCCTGCACCCAGACCCAGCTCTTCTCCCAACCCCTCCAGCTCCAACCTCCCCACGTGGATCATCCCCGTCCCACCCCTCCGGCTCCGGGAGGGAATATTCGGGTCAGGGCAGCACCAGCTCGGTGGCAGTGACTCCCAAACCTCTCTGGGGCCCGTTGTCCCCTCTGCCAGCCCCGGCCCTGACATATGGTCCTCATTGTGCCTCTCACAATGGAAACACTCCACACTAATTTGGATGCTGGCTCCGGCCTCGCAGCCCGGCTCCGACAGATTGGGGGTCCCTCGATGTGCTTTGTGCTCCAAAAGGCAGCTCTGCCTTCTCCTCTGCCTCCCACCGTGTTCTCCTACACACTTCCCAGCTCATTCCCTATTCCCTTCCTCCCAGCTCTCCATCCCGGGCTCTTGGGACGCTGCTCCCTCAGGTCGGTGAGTGCACGAGGAATGTGGCGCTTCCCGGGGGGAAAATCCCCCTGGAAAACGGGTCCTGGAGGTGAGAGAAACAGCACAAAAGCTGCTCAGCTGCCTCTGCCCGGCGGCATTTCCGTGTCCCTGCCCGGGGATGACACGGAGGGGCCGGTTCTTGGCCCGTTTTCCACGTCCTTTCCTCTCCCTAAAAGGAGCAGCCGAGGCAGGATGGGACCCCCCGGGTTGGGAAGATGGAAGGACACCCCTCGTTTCGGCTGCTGACCCCCTTCCACGTCCCTTCTTCCCCCTAAAAGGAGGCAGGATGGGACCCCCTGGGTTGGGAAGGGGGAAGGACACCCCTTGTTTCAGCACCACCCGAGGCCGGGCCGGGGCCCCGCGCGTGTCCCCGTCCCCCAGGATGTCACAGGGGGATGTCACGGTGTCACCCCCCTGTCCCCAGCCCGGGGCCCTGCGTGTGTCCCCGTCCCCCAGGATGTCACGGTGTCACCTCCCTGTCCCCAGCCCGGGGCCCTGCGTGTGTCCCCATCCCCCTGGATGTCACGGTGTCACTCCCCTGTCCCCAGCCCGGGGCCCTGCGTGTGTCCCCGTCCCCCAGGATGTCACAGGGGGATGTCACGATGTCACCTCCCTGTCCCCAGCCCGGGGCCCTGCGTGTGTCCCCATCCCCCTGGATGTCACAGGGGGATGTCCCGGTGTCACCTCCCTGTCCCCAGCCCGGGACCCTGCGTGTGTCCCCGTCCCCCAGGATGTCACGGTGTCACCCCCCTGTCCCCAGCCCGGGGCCCTGCGTGTGTCCCCGTCCCCCTGGATGTCACAGGGGGATGTCCCGGTGTCACCTCCCTGTCCCCAGCCCGCCGCCGAGGCAGCAGTGCCATCTG
>NW_016690530.1:100069-101562 GCF_001604755.1 Lepidothrix coronata | reverse complement strand
CCCCCTCTCCCCCCTCCCATCGCCCCCTCCCCACAAGCCCCGCCCCCTCTCCCCCCTCCCCATTCACTCCAAACAATCCATTTAAATCCAGCCAATGGGCGCGCTCCGGGCCGGCAGCGCCGCTCGCCATTGGCCAGCGCCCGGGGGGTGGGCGGGGCCTGGCCGTTCCCAGCGCCGCTCATTGATAGAACGCGGCTGTTCCGGGAACGGGGACGCGCTCCCGCCGCGCTCCCCACGCGTGGGACCGTCCCGACCCCCCCCCAACCACCTCCAGGACCCCGTTGTGCGTGTGGGGGACTCCCTTGGATTGGGAATGCTTCCGTCTGGAGCAAACGGGGGTGCTGCGCCTCCCTCTGTGTGCGCGTGTGGCTCCCGCGAGTGGCCCGTGACGGCTCCTTCCCACGAGCCCTGCCGGGCGAGGGGATCGCGCTGCTCCAAAGCACCTGGTCCTGAGCCCCCCTCCCGCAAAGCCCCCCACCCCTACGGCTCCCTCTTCTCCCGTTCCTCCCTGCAAAGGGGTGGTCTCCAGGTGTGTCCCCCCCACCCCATCCCTCCTTGCTCCCTCTGCATCCCAAGGGAGCGGGGCTGGGGGCAGCTGGGAAATGGGGCAGGGGGGCTTCCAGGCGCTCCCACCCAACCCGGTGCTGCGGGAGCAGGGAGAGGGTCAGGGCTGACCCCCTCCATCCCCTCCCCGGCACCGGGAAGCTGCCACTCGCGTGACCGAGATGCCCCGACCCCGAGGGGCTTGGCCGGACCCTCCACTGGGCACCCCGACCCCGAGGGGCATCGCTGGACCCCCACCCCGGGCGACCCCCGGGAGCTGGACCCCGTTTTCATGGGTGGGGGGCAGCCGGTGGAGCTCACAGCCCCCACCCCAAAACAGGCTGGCCTGGCACAAAGGTGGGAGCAGGTGGGCTGTGCCCCCCCGGGCTAAGACCCCTTTGGGGCTGGGGTGTCTTTGTCAGGGCACAGCTTTGCCCTTCCCACCCTCAGGTGCGGAGCGGGACGTGCCCCCACGAGGGCTCCGGGGGCTCTGCGTGAACCCCCCCGAGTGGGGGAAACTCAAGAGGGGCCTCAACCCTCAGCCCCACCCACCCGCTCACCCCCCCTCCAAGAAACGGGGACCCCCCCGGGGGCACCCCCAGCGCATCCTCACCCCAAACGCCCCGGCCGCGGGTTCGAGGGCCGGGGAAGCGGGTGGGACCCCCGGGGCGGGTGCAGAGGGTGGGACCCCGCGGTGCGGGGACCCCCCCCCGGCAGGATGGTGGGGAGGAAGCCGGGGGGCCTCTGTGTGTGTGTGTGTCCCCCCTCCCCGCCAGACAATGGCCCCGGAGGGGCGCCGGGAGCGCGGAGCGCAGACAATGGGCGGGCGCGGGGGAGCGGCCGGGAACGGGGGGGGCTCCGGGAGCGGCGGGGCTGGAGGGGGGGGCGCTCCGCTGGGGATCGGGGTTTCCTCCGCCTCCTCCTCCTCCTCTTCCTCCTCCTCCTCCTCT
>NW_016690530.1:97240-99278 GCF_001604755.1 Lepidothrix coronata | reverse complement strand
GTGCCCCCCGGCTCTGCCCGCTGCCCCCCGGCTCTGCCCGTGCCCCCCGGCTCTGCCCCTGCCCCCCGGCTCTGCCCGTGCCCCCCGGCTCTGCCCGCTGCCCCCCGGCTCTGCCCGTGCCTCCACCTGCTCGGGGCACAGCCCCGGCCGGATCCTGAGCCGGTTTATCTTGGTCCGGTCCTGGCAGAGCCAACAGGGAGTTCCCTTCTCCTCCACACCACGTCGGCCCTGCCGCTCTGTCTGGGGCTTTATTTTTTTTCCTTGGGAGAGGGCGTAGAGGCTCTTTTTTACCACCACCACCACCCGCCCCCAGGCCTCGGTGGAGGTTAAAAAAAAAAAAACGCAAAAAAAAAAGAAGAATAAGAATTAAATATTATCTTCACGGAGCCTCTGGGGACGGCTGGTGCTTAATCACAGCAATTGGGGATTGTGCTGGGACCGAGCTGGGCTCCGAGGCAGCCTGGCTCAGATGTGATCCCCGGGTTTCTCCCGTGTATTCCCGGTGTCTTTGTGCCTGGGGGGGGAAGCTCGGGATGAGATTGGATGATTTAATTAGCAGCCGAGCCGCCGGTGAATCCCTGCCTGGCCGGGGGCCCGTGAGGTGGCCGGTTTGGGGGTGAGGGTCACCGTGTGCCACGGGCAGCCCCCTTTGTGGGAACGGGGCCGGGCAGCACCCCCCGTGCTCCGTCTGGGCTCCCTCCAGCCTTTGGAATGATCCAATGTGGTTCCTTGTTTTCACCAGCTCGCAGACAATGGGGCCGGAGGGGGGCTGGGAAGGGGGGGAGAGCCCATCTCCCGGCGTCTGGGCAGCGCTGCATCGGCCCCACGTCTTGGGTCGGGCTTCATTTTCAGATTTCAGTTGTGTTTTCCGAGGGCTGGAGCGGGTGGCAGATCCTTTATGGCTTTATTGTCCGGCCGGGATCCTCGGGAAGGGGCCTCGGAGGAAACCAGGGACCATCCCTGCCCTTCCCGGGCTGTTCCCGGGCTGTTCCCGGGCACCACGGAGCCAAAGCCGGAGCCCAGAGAGGGATTCCAGCCCTGGCACCTCCAAGGGCACTGTGGTGGTGGGTGAACACGGTCCCCTCGCTCCTTGATCCCGGATAGATCCCGTCTCTGCTGCTTTTCCGGGATCCGAGGCACGGAAAATGCTGCCTGGTGGGATTTGGGAGGGTTGTCAGGCACCTGGAGCTGATGGAGCAGAGCTGTGAGGGATCTGAAAGCACAGCCCTTGGTGCTCTGGGGGTCCTTTTGGGGTAGGAATGGGCCTTTTGGGGTAGGAATGGGCCTTTTGGGGTAGGAATGGGCCTTTTGGGGCCCAGAGTTTGGGAGGCTGCTCTTGGAGAACGGGCTGAATTCCAAGGCCATGGATCTCCACGAGCACAACCCCTGGTGCCTCCTGGGCTCCTCCTGCCCCAGCATCCCGTGGTGCCCCTTGGGAGCAGCCTGGGACTCCTCCCTGGGCCTCCTCCTGCCTCCTGGGCTCTCCAAAAGGTTTTTCCCACCTGGAAGTGCCACTGGTGTGGTGGGAGCAGGGGGGGGACGAGGAGGTGGGATTTGGGCAGAGGGAAACGCTGCTGTTCGTCTCCATGGAGACTCCCCCCTCCCCGAGAGCTTGGGATGAGGTGGAGGGAGGATTCAGGGATGTGGGATGTGGGCTGAGACCTGTGCCAGGTGGGGAGCCCTGGGAAGGGAGGCATGGATCGGGTGGGATCGGTGTGGGATCCATTAGTGTGGGATCCATTGGTGTCAGATCCCTCTGTGTTAGATCCCCTGGTGTGGGATCTCCTGGTGTGGGATCCATTGGTGTAGGATCCCTCTGTGTAGGATCCCTCTGTGTGGGATCCATTGGTATAGGATCCATTGGTGTAGGATCCCTCTGTGTGGGATCTCCTGGTGTGGGATCCATTGGTGTAGGATCCATTGGTGTAGGATCCCTCTGTGTGGGATCTCCTGGTGTGGGATCCATTGGTGTAGGATCCATTGGTGTAGGATCCCTCTGTGTGGGATCTCCTGGTGTGGGATCCATTGGTGTAGGATC
>NW_016690530.1:86458-95131 GCF_001604755.1 Lepidothrix coronata | reverse complement strand
TTTCTATGGTTCTGTGGTTCTATTTTTCTATGGTTCTGTGATCAGGAGTCTCAGCAGGAGGCAGAGCTGAGGCTCGGGGTGGGTTTTCCACCTGTGGGTCCCAGTTTGTGCCTCAGTGTCCTGGCTCTGCCGAGGGCTGTTCCTCCAGCCCTCCTGGGTTCCCTGGGAGGAAAAACACTGGAGTTCCGTGCTGGGAATCCAGGGCTCCACGTCCTCCTGGCCTGCTCCCTGCCTCGGTTTCCCTGTTGTTGTGATGCTGGTCGGGTTAGAGGGTGAGGGGAACATCAGGTGCTGTGTCCAGTTCTGGGCCCTTCAACTCAGGAGGGATATTGAGGGGCTGGAGCAGCAGGAGAAGGGTCTGGAGGACTCCTGAGGGAGCTGGGGGGCTCAGCCTGGAGAAAAGGAGGCTCAGGGGGGACCTTCTGGCTCTGGAATTCCCTGACAGGATGGGGGAGCTGGGGGGGGGTCAGGCTCTGCTCCCAGGGAACAAGGGACAGGAGGAGGGAAACGGCCTCAAGCTGTGCCAGGGGAGGGTCAGGTTGGCCATGAGGAGGAATTTCCTGCTGGAAAGGGTGTTCAGGCCTTGGCAGGGGCTGCCCAGGGAGGTGGGGGAGTGCCCAGCCCTGGAGGTGCCCAGGGCAGGACTGGATGTGGCACTGAGTGCTCTGGGCTGGGGGCAAGGTGGGGATGAACTGGATGGGCTGGGAGGGCTTTTCCAACCTCAGGGATTCTGGGATTCTGTCTAGGAGGAGAACACCTGGGTGGCTCCTCCTGCTCCCTGGCAGTGGGGAGGCAGCTCTGGCCAGGCCCTGCTCACACTCCTCTCGGATCCACATCCCAGGTTCCTGCCCTGGTGCCAGCGTTCAGGGGATTGTCCTGGATTTGCAGGTGCTGGGAGAAGAGCACCGGGGGTGTAAATGGCAGTGGGTGCTCCCTGCTCCCTTCCCAAACCCTCTTGGCCAGGAGAATTGCTCAGCCACCGGATTCTCCCTCTGCCCTTTGCTCCAAGAGGATTTTTCTCCAGGATGCCTCGTGTCCAGCTCTCAGTCCCAAGGGGAGCAAAGCAGGAGAGGATTCCCCTCAGGATTCGCCCTGGAGCTGTTTGAAACCAGCCTTTTCATCTCCCAAACGCTTGGATCTATTCTTTTATTATTTTATATTATTTTTTCGGGGCAGAGCATTTGAATACAAAAAGCCAGTGGGTGTTTGAGGTTGGGGACTCAAAGGCAGCGGCTTTTCCGAGCTCCCCGTGCTTTGAACCGGCCCCATCCCCAGGAACCATCATCCAGTCTGGGCTTGAAAGACGTCGGGAGAGGGCAAAAAAACCCCTCGGCTCCCCCTGGGCAGGGTTTGTTCTGACGCTCCAGAATCACCTGGCTGTTAAAAATGGGAGTTCTCCTCCTCGTTTGCATCTGGCTCCGGCTCCCGGCGCTCCCTCGGCGGCTCCCTGGGCCCGGGAAGGCGAAGCTGCTCCTCCTGGAGACTCCAGGAATCCCTCCCCAGCCTCTCCACCGGAGTGCCCCGTGCTGCTCAACCGGCTTTTCCCAGCTCTGCCGGCCAAACCGTCCCTTTTTCCCTGCTGGAGCAGCCAGACTGGCACGGGAGGACGAGGAGCTCCTGCTTCCAGGGGCAGGACGGCTGCCTGAATTCCCAATGATCCTTGGAAAACTGCTGGGATGGGGGTGATTCCCCCGCCAGCCCCTGGGGAGGAAGCTGGGCCGTTTCGGTGCGGGCAGGACGGAGGGTCCAGCCTTGGTCCGGGTGTGGAAATCCACGGATCACGCTGGAAAAATCCATCTACCCCACTGGAAAACCCTGGGAAAGCCCCCCAAGGCCTCCCCCTGCAGCCTGGGGTGTGTCACCAGCTTGGGAAGGACAAGCCAAGCTCCCCCAGCTCCTCACTCGCTCCCAGCTGGAATCAGTGCCGGGTTCTCCCTCGGAATGGATCGACCTCCATCCCCCCACTATGGATCTGGAGAGCCCCCGGATCTCCCCCCCCCAACAGCACAGCCAGGGGGACCCCTGGATTGGAGGGGAGAATTCCAGAGGGGTTGGAGTGTGGGACTGTGGTGGCCAAGGGGCCTTAAATCCCTGGGCTGGTGCCGTGAGACACTTGGATGTCCGGAAAATCCCAACTTTCTTTCAGCTGCTCGCTCAGGGTGATGACACCGGGCAGGTTTGGGGGTGTCCTGATGTCCCCAGGCCACTGGCACAGCCATGGGAACCCCTGGATTCCAGGGGGGGGAATTCCAGTGTGGGACTGTGATGGCTGAGGGGTGTTAAATCCATAGGACATCGGGATATCTGGAAAATCCCGGAGTTAATTTGGCTGATCCCTCAGGGGGGTGACACCAGGCAGGTTTTGGGGCTGGGGAGGTGTCCTGATGTCCCCAGGCCACCAGCACAGCCATGGGAACCCCTGGATTCCAGGGGGGGGAATTCCAGTGTGGGACTGTGGTGGCTGAGGGGTGTTAAATCCATGGGATATCGGGATACCTGGAAAATCCTGGAGTTAATTTGGCTGATCCCTCAGGGGGGTGACACCGGGCAGGTTTGGGGGTGTCCTGGTGTTCCCAGGCCACTGGCACAGCCATGGGAACCCCTGGATTCCAGGGGGGGAATTCCAGTGTGGTGGCCAAGTGGTGTTAAATCCCTGGGACATCGGGATACCTGGAAAATCCCGGAGTTAATTTGGCTGATCCCTCAGGGTGGCAATGCCAGGGGTTGTCCTGAGGTCCCCACACCACCAGCACAGCCACGGGGAACCCCTGGCTCGGGGGTGACACGGGGCTGCTGCCCATGGGATTGTGGTGCCCGAGGGGCGTCAAATCCCTGGGAAACCCCAAATCCCTGCAAAACCCCAAATTTCATTGGACTGATCGATCAGGGAGGTGACCTCGGGCAGCTTTTGGGGCCGCAGGGGTGTGTGGAGGGGAATCCATCCCACCCTCACATCCCTCTTCCCAGGTGCTCCCCGGGAGTCCTGGAGCGCTGCCGGGGCGACATTCCCGGAGGGATGCGGGCGTTCCTGATTTCCCTCTCTCTCCGCAGCTCCACCGCGGCCCCCCGGCGCTGCCGCCCGCGCCGTGAGCCCCCCCCTCGATGCCCACCCCCCCTCGGGTGCCCACCAGCTGGATGCCGACCCCTCCGGAGGCTCCGGGTGCTCCAAGTGCCTCGGTGAGCAGCGGGACGGGGGTCGGTGCCCGCCTGCAGCCGCCTCGCCCGGACCCCCCGCGCTGCCCCTCGGGTGAGTGAGAGACCCCCGACACCCCCCCCAAATCCCAGTACCGGCCTCTTACTGGTGTCACTGGGGCCGGAGCTGGGTGGAGGCGGCTCCAGGCATTGTTCCCGGCAGAAACCCGATCCCTGCCCGCAAACAAAGCCCGGGAAAGGGGGGCCGGGGGGGGGGCACAGGGGGGTCTTTTCTCTCCTGGCCCCTTCCCCCAGCGCTCGCTGGGAATGCCGGGACGCGCTCCCGGCGCCGTTCCCATCTCCCGGACAACGCTGGGGGGGGGGCGGCTTTTGTTTCCATGGTGATAAATGTGGGAGCATCCAGCGTCTGGGACAAAAGAATCCATCCTCTCGCCCCCCCCCTTTTTTGCCTCCTTGACCCCGGCTCCCACTCCTGGAGGCCTCGGAAAAGAGGCCAAAAGACGTTTGGGGGTTGTTTGGTGGAAATGGCATTTCCCTGGAAACCCGGGGTGGCTCCCAAACACGGCTGGGCCCCCCCAGCACGAGGGGTTCGGGGCTCTGGGGGTGCCCCCCCAGCACCTCGGGGGGATGGCAGGAGGATTTGCAGGATGCTCCAGCGGGATCCAACATTCCTGGGTTGGATCAGGCAGCCCTGGAGATCCCACTTGTCCAAATTCCCTCCCTGGAGGGGGGACACAGCCCCCGAAGTGCCAAACCCACATCAGGGCACTTTGGGGGTCCCCAAAGGCAGTGGGATGAGCTGGAGTGGGACCCCAGGTCCTGCTGCATCCCACAGATTCCCGGTGCCTTGTGCCTGGGATCTGGGAACGGGGTTGTTTTCCCATCCCAGCGGAACCAGACATGGGTGGGTGGGCACCACACGTGGGATTTACACCTGAGTGGGGCGGGAGCTCCCTGCTGTCCCTGGATCCCCTGGAGAGCTGCATCCCATTGGAATTGCTGCTCCTGGATCCCGTGGAGAGCTGCATCCCATTGGAATGGCTGCTCCTGGATCCCCTGGAGAGCTGCATCCCTGGGAATCACTGCTCCTGGATCCCCTGGAGAGCTACATCCCAGGGAATCGCTGCTCCTGGATCCCCTGGAGAGCTGCATCCCAGGGAATCGCTGCTCCTGGATCCCCTGGAGAGCTGCATCCCAGGGAATCGCTGCTCCTGGATCCCCTGGAGAGCTGCATCCCAGGGAATCGCTGCTCCTGGAGCCCCTGGAGAGCTGCATCCCGGGGAATCGCTGCTCCTGGATCCCCTGGAGAGCTGCATCCCGGGGAGTCGCTGCTCCCGGACTCTCCTGGGGCTCTCCTGGGTGTGGGATCCCGGCGCAGGGAACGTGTCCGGGCAGAGCTCCCCCCGCCCGGCTGGGCCTGGAACCGCGTCTGCACCCGGTTATTCCTCCCCTTCCTTCGGGCCCCCACCCCTTGGGCACTGTCTTGGCAGTTTAACTAATGATGGTGGTGTTAATTAAGGTGTAGATCCCAGCGGTTAATTGGGGGGAAGGGCGGCCAGCCCGGCCCCAGCCTGGGCACGGGAGGAACCCGAAAATGCCCAAAATGACCCCAAATCCTTTTTCCTGCTGCTGTCCCGCCCCTGCTGCTGCCGGGGCTGCAGGGGATGGGACCCTTGGCTGGGATATTCCCTGTGGGAATGCCGGGATGCCGCCGCTGAGCCTCCCCTCCGTCCCCGCAGGCGGGCGAGTCCTTTTCTCCTGAGAAGAGCCCGACCAGGTGATCAAAATAGAGACCCTCAAGGTGACGGTCGACTTCTTGAAGGTGCCCCTGGGCCTGAAGAAGCCCGCCCTGAAGGAGGCCCTGCCCGCCGTCCCGGGGCCGGGCAGACCCAAAGCCCTGGAGCGGCACAAGCCCCGGCGCTCCGACAACATGGACAATGAGTCGCAGTACTCGGGATATTCCTACAAATCCGGCCATTCCCGCAGCTCCCGCAAGCACAGGTGAGGGCTCCAGGGGTCCCCCCGGCCTTGCTGGGCGCTGCCACCCCGCCGTGCCCACCCTGCTGCCCTTCTCTTGCCTTCCAGGGACCGGCGGGACCGGCACCGCTCCAAAAGCCGGGACGGGAGCCGGGGGGATAAATCCGTGACCATCCAAGCGCCGGGAGAGCCCCTCTTGGACAACGAGTCCACCCGGGGGGACGAGAGGGTGAGTGGGGCTTGGGGGGGGGGCAGGACGGGGCTGGCACCTCTGTGCCCCCCCCGGGGGTGCTGCCGAGGGTGGGAGCCGCTGGCAGGGGCTCCCGACACGCCCGGTGCTTCCCGGCGGAGCTTCCCGGCGGAGCGGTCGAGCCGGTTGGGTCGGGCCGGGGCAAATGAAAGGGGGACCGGCTGTCGCGGTGCCCCCGGGCTCAGCACGGGCTGGAAAACGCCCCCAGGGATCCAGTCCTTAGGGATGCGCTCCCCAGGGATCAGCACCGCGCCCGGGGGGCGATGCCGGCTCGGCCGGAGCCCCATCCCGGCTCCCCATCCCGGCTCCCCGTCCCGGCGGGATCGCGGAGGAGGCTCCGTGTCGTGTCTCTCGCTGGCCCACAGGGGTCCCTCGTGCCCTCCGTGGGTGCTGGGAGGGATTCCTCGGGACTCCGCGGAGCCTCATCCCGGGCTTTCATCCTCTCCCAGCCGCCCACGCCGGCGGCTCCGGCTCTTTTCGGCTCTTTTCATCCTCCCTCTCCCAGGAGCCGGCGCCGGCGGAGGCTGAGCCTGCCCCGTCCAGCCGTGGCATCCAGGGCTCTCCTGGGCATGGGCTGGACTTAGGCCCCCCAAACCCTCTGCTTCCCGTCCCTCTGGAAAGCCCCGGGACGAGGATTTGGTTGAACTTGAAATAAAATTCACGGACTCATGGAATGGTTTGGGTTGGGAGGAACCTTTAAGCTCCTCCAGTCCCACCCCGTGCCATGGGCAGGGACACCTCCCACCAGCCCCAGGGTGCTCCAAGCCCTGTCCAGCCTGGCCTTGGACACTTCCAGGGATAGGGAAGCCACAACTTCTCCGGGCAACCTTTTCCAGGGCCTCCCCACCCCTCACAGGGAGGAATTTCCCGGCTTTCCTGAAGAAATCCGTGGGAAAACCCACACGATGACGATAACCCTCCGAGTGTCAGGGGGGTCCGAGTGCTGCAAACCAGGCTGGGAAGGGCTGAGGGAGGGGATGGACACGGGGACAGACGTGTGGGAAGGGATCAAACAAGGGATCAAACGGGAACGGGTGGTTTGGGCACCGCTGCGGCCGCAGGAGGAGGTTCTGGGGGGAGGAGGAGGAGGAGGAGGAGGAGGAGACCTGCTGGGATCCCAGGGACTCCTTCCCAGGTGTGTTGGGACAGGAGCTGGGCATGTTCCTTCTGGCCCCACCAATGAGGAGGAGACTTCCCACTCCCAGAGCCGCTCTCGCCGGTGCCGGAGCGCGGAAAGGAGCCCCGGCGGGGCTTTTCCAGAGGGTCCCACCCAAATCCCTGCCTGCCCCCACCCCGGGCTGGGGTCCCACCACCCCAATGGGGGTGACGGCGCCCGGCAGCGCTGCGGGCGACGAGGTGGGGTGGGTGGGCTTGGAGCTGGGCTGGAGGGTCTGCTGAGGGCCCTGGGACCCCCCCACACACCCCACGTAACCCTCCCCTGTGTAACCCAGGACGACAACTGGGGCGAGACCACCACAGTGGTGACGGGGACGTCGGAGCACAGCATCTCCCACGATGACCTCACCCGCATCACCAAGGACATGGAGGACAGCGCCCACCTGGACTGCTCCCGGCACCTGGGCGTGGCGCTGGCCGGGGCGCTGGCGCTGCTGGCCTTCCTCACCCCCCTGGCCTTCCTGCTGCTGCCCCAGCTGCTGTGGCGGGAGGAGCTGGAGCCCTGCGGGACGCCCTGCGAGGGGCTCTTCATCTCCGTGGCCTTCAAGCTCCTCATCCTCCTGCTGGGCAGCTGGGCCCTGTTCTTCCGCCGCCCCAAAGCCTTCTTCCCGCGCGTCTTCGTCTTCCGGGCGCTGCTCATGGTGCTGGTCTTCCTGCTGGTCGTGTCCTACTGGCTCTTCTACGGCGTCCGGATCCTGGACTCGCGGGACCGCGACTACCGGGGCGTGGTGCAGTTCGCCGTGTCGCTGGTGGACGCCCTGCTCTTCGTGCACTACCTGGCCGTGGTGCTGCTGGAGCTGCGCCAGCTCCAGCCCCAGTTCACCCTCAAGGCCGTTCGCTCGGCCGACGGCGCCAGTCGCTTCTACAACGTCGGGCACCTCAGGTACCCAACGGGTTTCGGGGCGGTGGAGTGTCCCTGTGAGCGGAAGGGGGTGGTGGGTGTGTGGCTGGGGGGGTGTGTTGCTCGTGGGAAGGGTGGTTGGACCTTGTCAGGGGCTGCCCGGGGAGGTGGGGGAGTCCCCAGCCCTGGAGGTGTCCAGGGAAGGAGTGGACATGGCACTGAGTGACAGGGTGGGGATGGGGCCTGGGGTGGACGTGAGGATCTTAGAGGGCTTTTCCAACCTTAATAGCCCCGTGAACTGATGGAATCCTGGAATGGTTTGGGCTGGAAGGACCTTGAGAGTTGTGTCATTCCACCTCCCTGCCACGGGCGGGGACACTTTGCACCAGCCCGGGTTGCTCCAAGCCCCGTCCCACCTGGCCTTGGACACTTCCAGGGATGGGGCAGCCACGGAATAACCTGTGCCAGGGCCTTCCCACCCTCACAGGGAACAATTTCTTCCCCGTATCCCACCTCAGCCAGCACATGGAATCCTGGAATGGGTTGGGTTGGAAGGGACCTTAAAGATCATCCAGTTCCCATGGGAAGGGACACCTTCTGCTATCCCAGGTTGCTCCAGCCTGGCCTTGGACACTTCCAGGGATGGGGGGCAGCCGCAGCTTCCCTGGGAAACCCGCCCATCCCTCCCTCCCCTCCGCGTTTCCCCTCCCCACCCGCTCCTGCCCCTCTCTCCCCGCAGCATCCAACGAGCGGCCGTGTGGATCCTGGAGAACTACTACCACGACTTCCCGGTCTACAACCCCGCCCTGCTCAACCTGCCAAAATCCGTCCTGTCCAAGAAAATGTCCGGGTTTAAGGTCTATTCCCTCGGCGAGGGTGAGCTGAGCTCCTTCTCTGCCCCTCTTCTTCTCCTCTTGTTCTTCCCTTCCCTTCCCCTCCCCTCCGGAGAGCCCGGGGCGGGATCCGGGGAGTGCCAGGCACCCCAAGGACTCCCAGGCCTTGTCTGACCCTCCTGTGTCCCCCGCAGAGAACTCCACCAACAACTCGACGGGGCAGCCCCGGGCCGTGATCGCGGCGGCCGCGCGGCGCCGGGACAACAGCCACAACGAGTTCTACTACGAGGAGGCCGAGCACGAGCGCAGGGTCCGCAAGCGCCGCGCCAGGTACGGGGCTGGCACCGGCAGAGGGGGCACGGGGGGGTGTTCTGTGGGGTCAGTCCTTCGGGAGCTGCTCCAGGTCTGTGTTCTGTGGGGTCAGTCCTTCGGGAGCTGCTCCA
>NW_016690530.1:82158-84672 GCF_001604755.1 Lepidothrix coronata | reverse complement strand
CAGGCTGTGCCAGGGGAGGCTCAGGTTGGCCATGAGGAGGAATTTCCCCCTGGAAAGGGTGTTCAGGCCTTGGAAGGGGTTTCCCAGGGAGGTTTGAAGTCCCCAGCCCTGGAGGTGCCCAGGGCAGGACTGGCTGTGGCACTGAGTGCTCTGGGCTGGGGCCAAGGTGGGGATGGGGCACAGGGTGGGCTGGATGGTCTTGGAGGTCTTTCCCAAGCTCGGTGCTCCCGGGATCCAGCCAGAGGAGTGGGTGTGACCCCCGCGGGATCAGCACAGTGGGAACCAGGGAGGTTTTTCCGGCAGGACCTGCCGAGCAGCTCGAGGCTGCAAAAAAAGAGAAACCCCCGAGGCTGAGCCACGGGAAGGCGACATTCCCGTGTCATTCCCGTGTCATTCCCGTGTCATTCCCGTGTCATTCCCGTGTCATTCCCGTGACATTCCCGTGTCCCTTCCCTCCCCAAGGCGTTCCTGGAGCGGTACCTGACGGCCGGGCCCACCATCCAGTACCACAAGGACCGCTGGCTGGCCAAGCAGTGGACGCTGGTCAGCGAGGAGCCGGTCACCAACGGCCTCAAGGACGGCGTGGTCTTCGTGCTCAAGCGCCAGGACTTCAGCCTGGTGGTGAGCACCAAGAAGATCCCCTTCTTCAAGCTCTCGGAGGAGTTCGTGGACCCCAAGTCGCACAAGTTCATCATGAGGCTGCAGTCGGAGACCTCGGTGTGAGCTGAACAGGGCTGGCAGAGGGGGTCAGCTGGGAGACCCTCCCCGCTCCCCTCCGGCCCCGCCGGGGCTCGGGGAGGTCACCTCGGGGGGTGACCTCAGGGGGGGTCACCTCGGGGGTCAAGGACCCGAAGGACCTTGGGCAGAACTCCGGGAAGCGGCTCCGGCACCCGCCCGGGCTCGTGGTCACCCGCCCTCCGCCCCGGGGTGGGCTCAGCCCCTCTTCCTCCTCCTCCTCCTCCTCCTCCTCCTCCTCCCCCCTGAAACCCAGGGCCTTGTAGCCTCTCCCCAGGGGAAGGAGCAGCGCCGGTGACTCGGTGCCACCACTCAAGGGCTAATCCCAAACCTTCCTCACCAGCGTCCCCCGGGTCCCGCCGGGATCTTCTGCTCTTGCCTCCCCCTTTTCTCCCCGTCCTGGCTCTGGCCTTAAACCACTTCCAGCCCGGCCTTTGGGGCTGCTTTTTTAACCCTAGAGAGATTTTTTATGTTGTTTTTAGGGGCGGGGGTGGAGTATTTTTGTGAACGCCTCCACACTCTGTGGCTGCTACAAAAAACTTCCCCGTGGCATTCCAGGACACTCCAGGCTGGAGGAGCCTCCTCCTCCTCCTCCTCCTCCTCCTCCTCGCCTCTGCTGGTGGTTTTTTAGCAGATCTGCTTTTTTTCCAGAGGAGCAGAAGGTCGGGTTTGGGGTTTTCACGTGGGTTCTGCCGCTCCCGAGCTGACCCCACATTCCCGCTTCCAGCAGCACCTCCGTGGGGCTTCCCGGGGTCCTTGGAGCTGGAATTGCAGGAAAAGCAGCTTAAAACATCTCCTGGGGTCCAGCCCTGGACCTACAGCTCCGAGAGGCTCCTGGGAGGGGTCAGCAAGGTCCTTAATTAACGTCCCTTGGGTGTGGAGTGGCCCGTGGCCACCCCACGGAATTCCCACCTTGTCGGGACCTGAAAAACCTTTTGCCTTCTCCTGGTTTCTGTTAAAGGTCTCAAATACCTCATGGGTTTATTTTCACCTTTTTTTTCATGTTTTCCCACATCCAGGGGCACCAGTGGGAGTCTGGGGCTGGTCCCTGCGGGGTCGGTTTGCTCGGGGAGGGGCCGATTTCCCCCCGAGGAGGCTCGAGCCGGGTCGGATTTGGGGGTTGTTTTATCCTAAAAAAAGCACTAAAAGGGTGTGAATTTGGGGGGGGGGAGGGGGAGGGAGGGGCTTCCCCAGCAGCACCAGTAGCAAAGTCCCGGTGCTGGAGGGGTCCTGTGGGGTCCAACCCCACCCAAGCACTCACTGCCCGGGCTTGGCTTTCCCGAATTCCAGGGAATCTCCGTTTTGGGGGAATTTCTGACCCCCTCCTGCCGCTCCCCTCTTGAGGCCGAAGGACCCAACTCCACCCCCCCCGGTGGGAGCCCGTTTTTGGGGTGTTTCGGGGGGTTTTCCTACAAAAAAAAGACCGAAGGGTCGGCCCAGGGAGGGGGGATTTTTCCACTCGGGAGTTTTAAGAAGAAGAAGAAAAAAAAGCCTTTTTTTGGGGTCCGTTTTCGGGGTTGGTTTGATTCCTCTCAGCAGAGCCCAGACCTTGTGCATGCGTGTAGAAAGTTGTAAAATGTAAAATTGTTTTTTAATATATAAAAGAAAAAAAAAGCTCGTTTTTACAGTTTTGCAGTGGGTCGGAAACTGTCCCGGCAGTGGTAGAAGTTTGGTTGGTGTTTGGTTGGTTTTTTGTTTTTTTGGTTTTTTTTTTTTTTTTTTTTAATAGAGGGACTAAAATTGTACAATTTTTTTTTTTTTTTTAATAAAATAAACCTG
>NW_016690530.1:80702-81756 GCF_001604755.1 Lepidothrix coronata | reverse complement strand
TGGGAGCAGAGCCCGACACCCCCCGGCTCCCCCCTCCTGTCGGGGAACCCCAGAGCCAGAAGGTCCCCCCTGAGCCTCCTTTTCTCCAGGATGAGCCCCCCCAGCTCCCTCAGGAGTCCTCCAGACCCTTCTCCAGCTGCTCCAGCCCCTCAAAGCGAATTGAGGGGCCCAGACCCGGACACAGCACTCGAGGTGTGACCCAGGACAGAGGGACAACCTCTGTCCCGCTCCTGTGTTTCCCCTTGTCCTGTCCCTTGTTCCCTGGGAGCAGGGCCCGGCCCCACCTTGCTACAACCTCCTGTCCTTGTCCCCCCCAGCAAAGCCGTGGCCCTGCCCCACCCCGCCCACCTTGGGGGTCATGTCGTGGGTGATGCAGAACTCCAGGTGCTGCAGGATGCTCTCCATGGTGTGGTAGGGCTGCTGCTTGGTGGTCCTCAGGTACTTCTGCATGGCCCGGGCCATGGAGGCGAAGATGGCCTGGGCGGCCTCGCGGGGGTCCATGATCTCCCGGGGGTTCTTCTGGTCCTCCTCCTGCAGCCTCTTGATGTGGGTGAAGGCTTCTTCCACCGCCACCACCAGCCTGTGGGGACGGGAGACACGGGCGTGGGTACGGTGGGATGAGAGAATCCCGGGTCTGGGGGGAGCCCCTTGCTGCCCAGCTACGGGCAGAGCCCGAATTCCACCCCAAAACAGCTCTGTGGGGGATCCCTCCACGCCACGGGACAGCCGGGGATGGACTGGAAGTGCTGACCCACGGAGAGAGGAGCCCACAGAGGAGCAGGGCTGCTGGTAGAACTTATGAGGGGACCCATGTTGGAGCAGTTCCTGGAGGACTGACCCTGAGGAATATGGAACTGGAGCAGTTCCTGAAGGACTGACCCCATGGAACACAGACCTGGGGCAGTTCCTGAAGGACTGACCCTGTGGAATATGGACCTGGAGCAGTTCCTGAAGGACTGACCCCATGGAACACAGACCTGGGGCAGTTCCTGAAGGACTGACCCTGTGGAATATGGAACTGGAGCAGTTCCTGAAGGACTGACCCCATGGAACA
>NW_016690530.1:77569-79619 GCF_001604755.1 Lepidothrix coronata | reverse complement strand
GGGTGAAATCCCGCTTTATTGGCTCGGCTGGGCCACCACCCCGAGCCCTGAGTGTCCCAGCAGAGGAATTCCGGGGGTTTTGGGGTGAAATCCCGCTTTATTGGCTCGGCTGGGCCACCACCCCGAGCCCTGAGTGTCCCAGCAGAGGAATTCCGGGGGTTTTGGGGTGAAGTCCCGCTTTATTGGCTCGGCTGGGCCACCACCCCGAGCCCTGAGTGTCCCAGCAGAGGAATTCCGGGGGTTTTGGGGTGAAATCCCGCTTTATTGGCTCGGCTGGGCCACCACCCCGAGCCCGGTCCTGGCACGGGGGGGCACAGCACACGCGGGTCCCGGTCCCACGCGGGTCCCCGTTCCCACCGGGATTTGGAGCATCCATGGGAAGGGCCGAGGCCGCTCGCCACGCTCGTGGTCCCCCCGCGCCCCTCGAGGCCACCTCGCCTTCCCCGGGGGGGTCTGGAAGCCACCGGGACCCCCCCGGGACCCTCAGTCGGTATCGGGGTCCCCGGAGCCGCCGGCGGCTGGGGGGGAATCCGGCTGGGAGAAGGAAAATCGGGTGCTGGGTGGGGGGGCTACAAACCCTCCCCGGGGGTCTGGAGGGGCCGGAGGGGCCGGGACTCGGCCGCCCCTCCCCGGAGGGAGGGCGGTACCTGCGGCTGGGGGGGGTCCGGCTCGCAGAAGGCGGTTTCTGTGTCGTCCGCGGCCGGGGGGGTCTCTGGTCCCTTCCTCTCCCCCTGAAAGAGGGGCAGGAGCTGCTCCACGGGTACCCCAGAGCCGAGGGAGGGACCCCCAGGGACAGGAGAGGGACCCCAGGGGTGGGAGAGGGGCCCCAAGGGAGGGGAAGGACCCCCGGGGGGGGGAACCAGGAGGGACCCCCAGGGACAGGAGAGGGATCCCCAGGGGCATCCCCAGGGACCAGAGGGGACCCCAGGGACCAGTAGGACCCCTGAGGGTGGGAGGGGGACCCCAGGGACAGGAGAGGGACCCCAGGGACCAATAGGGACCCCAGGGACCGGGGGGACCCCAGGGACTAGTAGGGACCCTGGGGGTGGGAGGGGGACCCCAGGGACAGGAGAGGGACCCCGGGGACGAGGATGGGACCCGAGGGACCAGGGGGGACCCCAGGGACCAGGGGGGACCCCAGGCACCAGTAGGGACCCTGGGGGTGGGAGGGGGACCCAGGGACAGGAGAGAGACCCCAGGGACCGGGGGGACCCCAGGAATCAATAGGGACCCTAGGGGTGGAAGGGGGACCCCAGAGACAGGAGAGGGACCCCAGGGACTTATGGGGACCCCAGGGACCAGGATGGGACCCCAGGGACCAGTAGGGACCCCAGGGGTGGGAGAGGGACCCCAGGGCCAGGAGGGCTTTGGGGAAACTGAGGCCCAGGCTGGGACCTGGAGCCCTGGAGGGGCCGGGATGTGTCTCTGAGCCCTCCCAGCTCCCCAGTTCCCAGGAGAGGATCCCTGTCCCTGTGCCCCGGGCTCACCCGGGGGGCTGCGATTATCGGGGTGGTGTCGTGGGCAGGGGGGTGGTCCAGGACCCCCAAATCTGCAAGGCAAGGTGGGGTCACAGGGAGCAGGTCAGCGATGGAGCAGGGAAACACCCCTGGAAATCATGGAAATCCTTCTCCACCTGCTCATTCCCAACCTGGATGGATCCCACCTCACCTGAGGAGTCACTGCCAGCCACGCCTTGGTCCCGACTCCCTGTGGGCCCGGACAGACACGGGGGTTACAACAGCAGGACCAAAAGGAATTGGGAAAATCCCACCAAGACCCTCCTGGGAATAACCTGCCAAGGTCCAGTTTTGATTGATTTGCAGGAGGGGAGAAAAAAAAATAAAAAAAAAACCCCCGAGCCCCAGATTTGTGTGAACCCAGGAGGAGAAAACCCCAAAAGGGGGAAAGGGCAGAGCAGAAACCGAGAAATGCAAAATTCAGCAGAGGTGGGAATTTGGGACTCCTGGACTTTCAGAGCTGGATCCCAGCGAGGGGGAACCTCACAGGGCTCAGCTGTGGCCAAAGGGGTTTTTTTTTTTTTTTTTTTTTT
>NW_016690530.1:65819-67764 GCF_001604755.1 Lepidothrix coronata | reverse complement strand
GCCACAAGCGCCCAGGGAAGGAGGGAATTCCGGCCACAAGCGCCCAGGGAAGGAGGGAATTCCAGCCACAAGCGCCCAGGCTCGGGGGAAATCCTGATCCTGCAGCTCCTGGAGGCCCCTCGGAGGTTTTGCTGCGGACCTGGGTCGAGGTATCCTGGTCTCATCCCAGAATCCTCCTGTGGGACCCTCACTCCCAGCTCAAAGGAAAGCCGAAATCAGCCTGTTTTGTTTAAATCCCCAAATCCTCGGATGTTTCCAGAGGACGGGCTGTGCTTGTCTCTCCTTCACGCCTTGCAGAGGGAATTAACGCCCAGCTCACGGAACGGAGGGGAGCAGAGGGGATTTAAATCCTCCATAATCTCATTTTTGGGTCAAAATCGCTCGTTTGAAGTGTGGGAGGACGAGCCACGCAGGCTCCAGAGTTCCCTACGGAAGAGCTGGATCCAAGTTTCCATCCGTGAGGAGCCCGGACATCCCGCTTGGAAACACGTGCGGATGGAAAACACGAGGCAGCAGCTTTATTTCGGGTCAGGGAAACAATAAAAAGCACCCCACGGACAAAAAGCAGCCTAAAAACCACCTCAAAGGCCTTTTGGCACTGGCTCGGTCCCAGCAGAGGTGGGAATGGCCCAGCCCTGGATTCCAGGGAGGTGGGAATGGCCCAGCCCTGGATTCCAGGGAGGTGGGAATTGCTCCCGTGGTCTCTCCTTCCACTGGGTTTGTCGGTGACAGGACAAGGGGAAACGGCCTCAGGCTGTGCCAGGGGAGGCTCAGGTTGGCCACGAGGAGGAATTTCTTGCTGGAAAGGGTGGACTCGATGGCCTTGGAGTTTTTTTTCCAACCTCAGTGATCCTGGGATTCTGGAATTCTCAGGGCCAACCCCGAGCGGCAGAGCCGAGCTCCTGGTTCGTCTCTGCCCTCCCAGGTCTCTCTTTCCAGCTCTTTTCTTTCCCTCACATCCCTCTGGCTTTCATGACCTCACAGCTCTGCTCTCAATCCCTTCCTGCTGGCCTGGCTGGAAGTTTTCTGGTGGGAAGGGAGAGCGTGGGTGGCTCCAGACACGGTGACATCCCCCGGGATCGTCCCCTTCCCTCCCCTCTGGGATGGAGGTGTCGGGGTCCCTCAGCCCGGGAACGCTCCGGCACCAAGCCATGGCAGTGGAGGATCTCCCTCCCCATCCTAAACGTGACCAGGCTGTTCCCAGCAGGAAAAAGGGGAGGGAGGGAACATCCCCCAAATCCTACCTGTGTCCGGAGCCTCGGCCGCAGACAAACGGAACATCCTCCAGCCTGGGGGAGAAGGGACACAGGGCACCGTCAGCAGCGGCCCCAAATCGGCCCCTGGGTGCTGTGTCCTCCCCTCTCAGGCGCCACCTCCTGCTTGCCAGGGCTCCAGGGATGGTTTTCCAAAGGGGATTCAGCTCACCTCTGGATCTGCAGTAGAACACAGTGACTAAAAGCACCACGACTCCGGTCACCGTCAGGGCACAGGCAACGATCAGAGGGACGGAGGCGGAGGCTGCAGGGAGAAAAGGTCCAGTGAGAACATCCCCGAATAGATCTGCCCCTTCCTGGCACCACAGGGAACCTGGCACAGCTCTGCCCCAACACCCCCGAGCCCTCAGAGCACCACAGCTCTGCCCAGCCCAGCCCAGAGGACGAGGGGCTGGGCAGGAGCAGCAGCAGGACCCTCCCGGCCCAGCCCCTCCCGGCCACGGCCACCCCCCACGGCCCTCCAGGGACCCCCAGGGGGGCTTTTGGGGCACGAAACCCCGTGTTGGGAGGGGGGGGTGCCCCCCCAGCCACGCTCCCACCTCCACTCCGCCCTCGGCTCTGCGGCACCGATGGATTCGCTGCTCCCACCCCAAAGCAGGACTTTTGGGGGACACCCGCCCTGCCCCAATTCCCCGGGGGGGGCACGGACAGCACGGGGATGCCCGGGGCGC